>NC_056739.1:1372477176-1372595781 GCF_019279795.1 Protopterus annectens
CATATAATACAGGCCAGCTATACTAACCCGTGAAAGCAATCAAATTCCCAATACACTTAATCAACAAAATTTCTAGGTAAGTCTCTTTTTCTTCCCAGCAGGTACCTCTAAATGTAAAACAAAACAAAGGGCTCTCATACTCAGAATCTCTTTGAGTCCAAACTTCATCATCAAATACACAAGAGCCTTACTTATTTGGAGCCTGAATAAAGGTTTACCATCTATGTCTCTTGACATATGTCCAAGGCAATCCTTTGCAAATGAGAATTTATGAAAAGTTCAACATTAGTGTGAGCAAATATTCTAACATCACTGGAAAAGTTAATCTAAACATTACATTTCTAGAACTGTGTTATTTCATTACCTCATAAAACTTGAGAACTTTGCATCAAGGTTATTTCAGAAAAATCCTGAACAAGTGCTGTTCCTCCTTTCACATCAGTCTTTTTAGCAGGCTGTTAAACCTGCTCTTTCTCAAAACAAGCTATTAGTGACTGCTGTGAAATCACCCAAGGTATCCCAACCACACTTTCAACTGCAGCCGGTGATGGCTAAAATTATTTTTTTTTATCCCTAATGATTTTTTTTGAAAATCCTATCCTTTCTACCACTTTCACATTCACCAGGTCCAAGCAGTCCTTACCTTCTTCTCCTTCTGGACGTAAAATTAATCACAGATTTTCCCAGCTTGCTCTGTCCTCCATACACACCGACTGCTGTTAAATCAGCTCTATTGGCATAGGAAAATAAAATCTCAGCTATGACCCGTGCTGCTTGAGTTTTGCTAGCAGCTGGAGAACCTGTTAGACATGGTTTGGGGATGAGGAGGAGAATGAAGAAGCTTAAATCTGCTCGCCTGTTTTGCAAGGAAGAAAAGGGGTGTGTGTTTGAGATGCCCACTCCATAGCAGAATCCATGCTGAAGACCAGGAATCATATGTAGGGAAGCCATATGTGCTTGAGATGAACATTCCATGGTAGAATATATGGTGAAGACCAGGGATCACCCTGAGGGAATTGTTGTGTGCTTGAGATGCACACTCCATAGTAGAATCCATGGTGGGTAAAAACCAGAAATCATATGCACGGAAGGAGTGTGTGCTTGAGATAAACAGTCAATAGTAGAATCCATGGTGCAGAGCAGGGATTACATTGAGGGAAGGGGTGTGCACTTGAGGTACACGGTCTGTGGTAGAATTCATGCTGGAGACCAGCAATCATATAGAGGGAAGAGGTCTGTGTGTGAGATGCACACTCTGTGGTAGAATCCCTAGTACAGACCAGGGATCGTACACAGCTTCTTTTCTACAAGGGTGGCAGGGCTAACAGGTTTCATCATACAGAGGAGTGACTATGCATGACACTGTACATCAACCCCTTGGATGCAGGTGAGCATGTGCCTTAAAGATAAAATCCAATCTTTGTCATGGAAGATTGCACCATTCCTGGTCTGCTCACCCCCATGAGAAACAAATGAGGTAGAGGGCTCTTGTGCAGGTGGAACATAGAAGTAACAGATCAAAAGAAAAGGTAGGGGGTAAGCTCAATAGCCAGAGGAGTACTGGAGGAAAACACTACTGTTCACTACAGACCATCTGTGTACATATCGCAGTTACTTTTTCATCTCTGCTGCATGAGCGAGGTAGCATCATACTGCTCTTGAAGTGCTTAAACCTTTCATCTTCACTTCCATCCAGCTCCTTATTATATAACATTAACTTATTTGTCAAAATTCTCAACTCATGTAAAATCATTTCAAATGCAACCACCACTCTGATGCAGCCTTTTTCTTGCATATATCTTGATCAGTCAAGCCCAAAGCCACGTGGCAAAACATACCAATTGTAACCTCCTCCACAAACCAAATATCTTGATCAGTCAAACCCAAAGCCATGTGGCAGAACATACCAATTGTAACCTCCTCCACAAACCAAAATGAAAAGATATACTGGGCAATGTTTCTCAATTTCAGATTGTTATACTAAGTAAAAATTGTCTATCAGAGACTGTTGCCTGCATGCAGCAGTACTGCAAAGATCAAAATCCCATGGCACTTTCTGATTAGTTTGGAACAAACATCACATATATCTTACTAGTGCTTTCGTCAGGAAGGAGAAGCCCCCTCCAAAAACAACAGACACACAATTTTGGACTTAACTCTGAGCTAGTGTTAACTCACAGATTCTATACTTAGAGGTTGGGGCAGAGTCCAGAACCTGCACATCAGGGAAGGAGAAAGCAGTCCTACCACAAATTATTGATACTATGTAAAGTGCACGTATCCTGCTCTAGTCAAACAATCCACAGGATATCAGTCCACAAGATGCTGAGTACAGACAAACAGCCTGCAATAAAGTTCAAACAGACCTAAAAAACAGCTATAGTATAAGCTCTTCTATTTTTTTGAATTGGCAATGAGATAAAATACAGGCTAAAATATAGGGTGTACAGCAATAAATACTTACCAGAAGTTATTACTAACATGCCACATTTATTTAACTTACTTTCCATACGTATCACAGACTTTAATGCTGCATAGCACACCATTAAGTTGCACTGACTAATTCTAACGGAGAGTCCCACAATCTCAGCTATCTGTTACAGATCCTGATTATGGGCCAGTCATTACAAATTCCCATTTTTGTGTAAAGAAAACACTAAAATATGATACGTCTTGTTTCTGCTTTTTTCTCTAGTCTTAGAGATGGCTCTGTAGCTCTGCCCACTTACTACTTGAAACTCCTACTTTAGTTACCTGATTTACCTTCATTCAACCCCCCTCCATCAGTAATCAAACGTTGCCACATTACCAATTATCTGGCCCTGAGCCCCAGAATTAACATTCACTAAGTGGGTCCTTTCCTTAAAGATTAACTGCCTTGCATAGTATCATACCAGAAAGGGAGGCACCTCCCCCGAGAATGTTTTATGCAGCTCTTATTGGTTTAGGACTGATGAGCACATTAATCAAGCTTGGATCCAGACAGCATGAAATGTCTAACAGTTTCCTTTCCCATGGTTTGGGCATGCAAAGATATCCAGCTCAGTTTAAATGTGCTAACCATATGTCTGAGAGCATGCATCAGAACTCCTCACCCTATTACTGCTGCACAAAAATAATACATCCTAGTCTCCCTGAAGGAGGAGTACTCACACATATCCAGCTTTGCCTTCCTTTAACAGAACGGCACCTTTATACTGAATATTCAGTGTTTCCCTCTCCAGCTGACATGTTAATTGGTTTAAGCATATTCCGAACAGAACTCCCATAGTGCACATGGGTGTCTCACCTCTGTACCAGCAAGCCACATCTGCTGGCAACCATCTTTCTCAAGGGCAGAAAATTATGTTTTATGTCACCTGAATGAGACACACAAGATGTAAGATTTAACAAACTGATTTTTAAAATGTGTATCCAAAACAAACAAATGGAATTTCTGGTTAAAGTGTTTGACCAGTACACAAGTGTATCTCTTCCACAGAGACCCCGATTTGAAATGAAATCACTAAGACTACCTCAGTCCTTGTGCATCCAGACTTGTGTGCGTTCTGTTACGTCTCCTGCAGTCAGCAATTCCCCTTCCTGAGTTTTACGACAAATTCAATGAAACACTAAATTCAGCTTTATCAATTAATAATGAACTCTATTAGTCTTTGTTTTGGACATCAGTTGTCAGACATGAGAAGGTGAGATGCAAATAAACAGATGCATACAAATTCTAAAATCAGTTTCTGAAATTCATAAAAAATTTCTTATATAAATCAAAGAAGTCAATTTTTCAGACATAACCTAATTCTGCTAGGCTGTGTTTACACATACTATACTTAAACGTGCAGAAGATGGATTGGGGTCTGTGATCACAGCTATCCAGACTACAGAGAAGATCTGTGATACAGCAGACTTGTGAAGCACTTAGCATGTACTAAAGCCACAGACAAGAAAAGTCTCAGATAATAACTGCTACATTAGGAACCCTGGAAAATAGCAAACATCCTGCAACCACCTGAACTAGAAACAAATCAGGAGGAAAGTGAAAGCTGTTCATTATAACAGGATCTGCCTCCTTACCTGAAACCAGAAAATAAACATCATTCCCCTGCCAAGTCTGTTTTAATTTCTCCAAGGCTTTTGGGTTTCTCCACCCAGTAGTGTACACCTTGGCTCTAGATGATTGTCACTGTTCAAGTGACACCCTGACCCCATGTGCAAAAATGGGAAAAGGGGTTGTGGATGGAAGGATGGATGGATGGATTTTGGGTTTCTAATACCATGATGGGAATGGACCCCATTCCTAAGTCAAAGTATGATTAAAATTTGTGAAATTCATATTGTTTCAATCTTTGATGTTAGCCAGAAGCGCTCTTCACAGCACCCGCAATGTGCCCAGTATTGACTCCTTCTGCAATTCATAAGGAGTTACATGTATCAGTAACATGTCTAAGTACGATTTTAAATTATTTTTTATAAGACCCATTGCTCCTACTACCCTTCTTCCACATCGCATTTGTTTCTGCCTGCAAATCCTGGTCTTTTATGATTTTGTGTCTCCCTGTATGTAAGACACTGTAGTCTCTGGGTATACCAATTTTAATGATCAATGCTACGTTTGTCATCTTTTCATGGACTACTATATCTAGTTTTTTTGCATTTATTTTTTGAACTGTTGGTAATGGGTGAGCCTATGTGATATAAGCTTCATAATTTTTTATAATGCCTTGTGGTTCATGTTTCCAATATTTTTCAGCTATTTCAATGCTATAATGTTTGCGCAATCCCCAATGTAACAATTTTCCACATTATTATGCCTTTCAGTACACAGTCCTTCTGCCATTAGTATATCACAACCAGTAATAAGATGTGCAACTGTTTCCAATTCTGCTTTACAAAACCTATATTTGTCTGTTTCTCCCACATATCAATGGACTTTGTAAAACCAAAGTGTATGTAGTCCACTATCTTGGGCCGCTAATATCACCCTTTTATCTTTTGGTTTAAATTCACCTCTCCTTAACAATTCCTGCATTTGATCCCAATCAACATGAGGTTGTTCTAAGAGTTTTCTATAATTGCAACTGCATTTATGCATTTTCCACATTTCTTGGCTTTTCGTCTGATCCTTCACATACTCTTTTGGTTTTTGACAAATTCAGTTGCTGCCTGATTGTTATCTTCTTCTGGTTTGATTCCCAAGCCTGCAATGTGGGTAATTTGATGTCCTCCTAGTATAAGATCTTAAACTGAATCTGGAGCACACTACAACAGTTAAGGTCCTTTCCCCTCATATTTAGGTCCACATTCTTTGAAAGATATGCTTGCTCCCAAGATCCTAGGATATAAAATTAAGGGCACACTACAACAATTAAGGTCCTTTCCCCTCATATTTAGGTCCACATTCTTTGAAGGACATTCTGGCTCCAAAGATCCTAGGATATAAATCTAGGGCACACTCCAACAATTAAGGTCCTTTCACCTCATATTTAGGTCCACATTCTTTGAAGAACATTCTTGCTCCACAATCCTAGGATATAAATCTAGGGCACACTACAACAATTAAGGTCCTTTCACCTCATACTTAGGTCCACATTCTTTGAAGGATATTCTTGCTCCCAAGATCCTAGGATATAAATCTGGGGCAAACTACAACAGTTAAAGGTCCTTCTTCCTCATGTAAGTCCACATTACCTGAAGAAGGACATCCTTGCTCCCAAGATCCCAAGACATAAATATGGAGAACACTACAACAGTTATGGTCCTTCTCCCTCATGTGTAGTTCCACATTTGTTGAATGATATTCTTGCTTCCAAGATCCCAAGATATAAATCTGGAGAACACTACAACAGTTATGGTCCTTCTCCCTCATGTTTAGGTCCACATTCTTTGAAAGAATGAAGTCCTTGCTCCCAAGATCCCAGCTCTTCAGAATTCTGTAACCTGGCTTACCAAGTACTAAAGGAGCTTCTGATATGTGGTAGCTGTAAGCAGATGAAAAAGTAATGCACACACTGGAAGATGGGACTGAGCCAAGTAATAAATATTAGAAAGCAAGTACACTTACAAATGCACACATGCACATGCAACAGCAGACACACACACACACACACACACACACACACACACACACACACACACAAATACATACACAGGCAAACATTCATGAAAGCTTACAAAGACACAACCACACAGACAGACACACAATATAAAATACTGACTTAAACAAATTACACCATTTTGCCATACTGGGAAGGCATGATGATTAAAGCTTGCATACCACGGTAACAAAACATAAAAGTAATACTGCCTATAAACACTGTACCTCATGAACTACCATGTATTAACACTACCTTTAAGAGCAGCAAACATCCATTTTACCAAAAATTTCATTAAATTAACCTGTGCAATATATAAATCCCTGTCTTGTTACCAGTCATCTAGAGTAAATATTTCAGTGACACTGAAATGGTCAACACTAAAACAGACAGCAGAAACAATGTCAACTACAAACAAGCTGACTCACACTAAAACACACAATTTTTTTTTTAATCGGAGGCCTTCACCTCCCACACCCCTTGCTACTTTTATATACCAACTACAAGATCACACAACAATAAGGAAAAACCTCACTGCTTCTATTCCTAATCTTTTTCCTGTAATGTTTCCCATTCTTCAAATTGCCCAAATCAGCCCATCGATTTACAGTTTGACCAAAATAATGTTCAACCATTTAAAATGAATCAATGTATGTGTATATAATTCATTTTTATGAGCATGAAATTAAAATGCTAACAAAATTAACATTCTCGTAGATTCATGAACTGTATGAATGGCAACATTTGCTAGTTGTAGCTCTACAAATAACCATACCCAGTCAAGTTGGAAAAAGGTATCCCATAAACAACATTTCATGTCCTTTCACTCCTTCCATATGTTCCCATTCATATTACAAGTTAAAGTTATGTATTGGACGTGCAAAATACAGCCATAAATACAAGTGAATAACTGAAATCCCACTGAGCAATATGCACTGTCTAACTCCATGCTTAATGATTTCCAAAACTGGATCCACGCCACTCTCTGTAGAGCATATCCTATTATATAGCAGAATGCTGTGATTGCATACTGTCTGTGCCTGAATTTGTTGGTTACCAGGTACCACCACTAAACTGTTCCTGATAATTTGCAAGTTTATTAGAACTCACTCCAAGAATACTCACCGTAGAATATCACAAGCCAGCAGGTAGTCCTCATCTATAAGTACTATGGTGTGAAGGAAAGGTAAAATACATTACACATTTCTTTTAATCACTGTCTAACACATGGGGAAATAATATAATCTATCTCACCCTAACAACAGATTTTTATAACATGAGGAAGAAGGACCTTTAACTGTCGTAGCATGCCCCAGATTTATATCCTAGGATCTTGGGAGCAACATAGCTTACTCACTATGGACTGCAGATAACAGCAGTTCATCTATTCAAGAAACTGTCCATAGGTTCACATGTATTACATGCTTAGTGCTTAAAACTCTTTTCTCTTCTATCAGCTACGGGAGTTAAACCACAGACCCTGATGAGATATGAACTCAGAACCCGTGATTTACAAGACCAGAACTCTAACCCATGCGCTACGGAGCCACTCACTTCCAAATCATGCCACAAACAAGACAGGGCAAGTATCCCAACAGAAATTCAAGTGGTGCCAGGAATCACTATTTTCAATTGCGTTCATTACCCATGATACCATAGACACAAGAACAACATGAAAAAAGGTAATTTATGTAGTAAACACATATTTGGCATACTGTCTTATGGAGTTGCTTGCTCTGACAAATGGCCTGCACAAACGGATGTTTATGAATGAAAGATCCCAGATTATCTTGAGATCACACGTGACACCATAGACACATGAATAAAACGAAAACAGCTCACTTTATGCAGTAAACACATCTGACATACAAGGAGTGACAAATGCAATACTGATATTAAAGGACATCACACTCTCAGAAGACAGACTGAAATTTCACAACTATTTCAAGAAGATAATTTGGTCATGGAAATGAAACAGATGTGTTGAGTAGATTATCAGGCAACGTGGCAGAGTCAAATGAATTTATTTAAAATAAACTGCAAAGTACTTAAGTTAAACTAAAACAGGAAGAAGCAGTTTGTGAATAGGTAGCCGAACATTCTTTTCCGCCATTACTGTTTTTTTGTGTTGCTCTCTATGGCACTCCACTCACACTGTTCCTCTACAGAAGAATGCACCATCATCTGGGTTTCAGTACTTCTGTGCTCCTTCTTCTGAATGTATGATACCTTTGGGGCTGCTTATTACTTTTTCCATCTGCGCCTCTTCCAAGCCTTCAGCTGTAATTGTGATTTTTTACTAATGCCGCTGTGGCCTTGTTACGGTACATGCTTTTCTTTTTGTTTTTTCAGGTGTTGTTTGGATTTTCACCTACTGTCTGTGCTACTCTGTTATCTGCATCAGGAAATGTGTTTGGAGATGTAGGATTCAGCAGGAAAATGTGGATTCATGTCAGCCCCAAAGATACCTACACCCCCACACTGTCAATATGTGTATATGATAATAGGTGTTACTTTCAGATGACACAAAATGCAAGGATTAGTACTGGTTTCTTATCTTTACAAAAATATAATATCATACATTCAAGCAGAAAACTTGAACTGTACCAACAATTCGTTGATATAAATGTTAAAGGATTAATAGGTAGATTTAGCGTGACAGAAATAACTTAATTTACACTTTCTATAAAGTTTCTTGTTTTCTTCTCTACCGCCTGAAAGTGAAGTACAAAGTGTGTAAGTATAGTACAGGCCTGTGTTGCCAAAATATTTTCAAGAGGTCCATATTCTAATTACATCTCCTACATACAGGTAAATTTTAAACATTTTCATGAGGAAACTAATTTCTTTAATATAAAGTTTACAAATAAGGATCCCATGAATTACAACATCTGACTGTGGACTGCAAGGTCTAAACTTCTGCTATATATATATATAATCATATCCAAGAAAGATTTGCTTCAGTAACTTCTTAACTCACATCAGGTACAAAAAGTTCAAAGGTTTTTTTTTTTTTTTTTTTTGGGGTGGGGTGCAATATCTGCTGTATATTGCTAATTATATGGTCAAATTAACAGAAACATTGAATGAAAGTTGTTTCCATTTATACCTATATTTTCAATATATGTGCATCTATCACCAACCATTCTACTGACATTCACAGACATTGCAATCAGTGTCAGTAAAGCAAAACATAAAAAAAATATTGTTTTCTTTCGGGGTATAACTCATACACTATGCAGGAGAGTTTCTCCTCCTTCACCTGTAAGCTTAACTACTGTTAACTCCAAAGTTGCTGATAGTCTGGAAAAGTGAAATCACTGATTGTAGAACTGATGGCCAAAATAATGATTGTAACATGAAAGCTAGCATTTTTCTATTCCACCAGATGTTATAGTGGCAGCAAACTGGCATAGACAATAATAATTCTAACCACTATGTGAGAATGTAATATTTTTCTTTATCTGTTTCTTAAGATATTAAATTGATATTGAGCCAACTTGGAATTCACAAAGCCAGCTTAGTAACTCCGATCTATATGCCCAGTTCTTTCCTAAGCTACTTTTCTTTTGTACATTCTCCTACTAGCTTTACCCAATTACTTAATTTCTTTAAGTCAGAGTAGGAAATGGGAAATCTCAAACCTGTTTTCATCTCAATGTGTGACATGAGAAACAAAGAAGGGGAAGACCTAAGTATATTTTAATTTCCACAAAAAGGGACAGTGTAACATTTTACATATACCTCAGCTCTGCATGATAGACTACCTAAGGAAATAAATACTGCTTGCAAATCCTAAGCCAGGGTACAAATTAAGGAAAATGGACCGAACTACTGATCTTTTTTTTTTTACTTTCATTTCCATTCCATATATCTGCTTTGATCAATCCCATTCAGCATTATGTTTCTTCTTGTTCTTCTTCCACAACCCCTTCATAGCAAAGTTCATTTACAGTAACCAAGTTTATTATCTCAGAAATGAGGTCCTGCCCATATCGTATATCATCTACTTTGGTGTTCACACATACAACTTTCTTTTAATTACAGTCTTCTGACATTGCTAAATTTTATCTTATCCCTTTTGAGGTGACAGTAGAAAGCCACATCACCCACATAAGCTACTTCCCTGACAAGATCTGGGCCAGTGTTGGTGAGAATATAAACTATCTTAAACCAGGTGTTCTCACAAATTGTTAACATAAAGTCATTAGTGTACTACCGTCAAAAGGTAACCCTGCCATAATCAGTCTTGTCATATGATAGACCATGTGTACAATTACAAAAATACCACATCTTAACTTGTAGCCATCTCCCCTGACAAAAATCAGAAATCATCTAGACCAGGGAAGGATAAATCACTATCCTACTTAAAATCAGCCTTAACAGGGCTCTTTTCACCCAATCAAAAGTGGATTTGCAAGCAGTATTTATTTCCTTAGGCAGTCTATATACTGGGCCAACAAGTAAACTTTTTGCTGCAAATCCATATATTTTCCTCTGTAGAAGATTATTATTAAAAAAACTGTCTATGCTACCTGTATATAACCTAGTTGTTTTAGTACTCATGTTTTATTTTTTAATTAAATTTCATCTCTTTACTTTAAGAGGATAAACAGTCCAAGAACTGTGATAAAACTAATACAGTAGGATGTGCAGATATAATTTTCAAATGAATCCTTGGTTTATTTTTGAGGTTAGGATGTACCCCCCCCCCACCTCCACATAAACTCTGAAATAAAATGAAAATGTAATGCCTTCCAATATTTTATTACACATCTCAGTTGTGAGGTGGCAACCTGTCTCATATACAATAAGGAAAACCGTGTTTCATATTAACAAGGTCAGTGTGTTTTACTATATCTTACATGTTCAATAAATTGTGGCTTAAAACATAAACATGCACTATTGAAGGACAAGTCCTTTGTTTTGTAACACCTTTACCAACATCACATATTACATAGTTATATGAATATACATTAAATTATAAAAGAGAAAAAAAATTACAAAGATTTTTTCATGATAAAAGAGAAAAAAAATTACAAAGATTTTTTCATGAATTATACTAATATGATGCTATCTTAACAAGAGAAGGACAAATGTTTAAGAAAAACAAGACTTGGCAAATAACCATATATGATTATTCATTTTTGTTGAATAAAGGGCCCTGGTTAATGATCTAACTTAAACATCCATGAATTTGCTTAAGTATTATGAAAACAAATAGCCAAGCTCATGCCTTAATAAAGTGTCAAGATTTTTTAAAGATGGTATTGTTCAAACCTCTGACATATGCGAGGCAAACTATATAATTTAACTACAAAATTTCTTGTCACTTCACTTTGGACAAGTAATGTCAGTTCCCTGAAGTAACACAGTCAAACTACAGGAAAAAATAACAAAGGGTAAAAAATTTAAATGAAAAGAAACATTTTTTTAAATTAAATGCTAACAGAAAAAAAATATTTAGTAACTTCATATGGTGTTTATCTTACAGTTTTAAAATGACGTGCTGCCATTAAGTAACATATTTGTGTAATATTAACCTATATCAAACTTAAAGGATACAATCATGCTTACACTGGATGTTATTTTATTTACTTATTGCTTGTTAACTAAATGGGTGGACTAAAACAGGACAATTTTCAGCCACTACCCAGGCCAAATGACAAAATACACTAAATAGCTTATATATATATATATATATATATATATATATATATATATATGTATATATATATATATATATATATGTGTATATATATATATATATATATATGTGTATATATATATATATATATATATATATATAAAAAACAAAAAGTAATATAGACAAAAAAAAATAACATTGACAAGTACCAAACTGTTCCACTCAAAGGCAGAAATACTGCGAATATATCAAATCTGACAAACACCTTGAACGAACATGGTCTGGTAAAACAGATGACCTCACTACTGCATATGAATATACTGAATCAGTATTAAGTGGACTTACTGTAATAATGGTATACGTACTGGCCAAACAGTCCAGTGGTAAACTTGGGAGTGCTGTATGTCATTAGCTTTGACAATGTCATGTAATCTGCAAAATTTTCTGAGGCATATCCACCCATCTATGTGGCTATCTTTTGTTCTCAGCAGGATACACAAGCAAACATTACCACAGTTTTTGAAAGCACTTTATAGTTGTTAGCTACTTCTGTATTTGCCAGATAACTGTATTTAACATATGTTTTATTCTTTTATTTTCAGAATACATATAACATTTGTTTTGTCCCCTAGCTAAGTGTTTAGAACACTCTGCAAAAAAAAAAAAAAGCAGTAAACTATATGTTGCCTCTGTGCTCTCTGCATACTCAGAAGACCTTGAGATGACATTTTACCAACAAATCCCAAAGTATCTGCACTGACAGACTGATGTTGATTTCTCACCACTTGCTTCTCAACAAAGAATATATTTCTTATACACATGACAGCCTCTGTTTTGTTTCTTTTCTCCTTAAGCTAATGTGCATAGAAACTGCATAAAAATGCCATCATTAAATAAGATAAAGAGTGAAGTTCAAGTCTAGTGTCTTTCTATTAATGCAGAGAAATAGCCTTTTTTGCCCCTGAGAAACATAAAATACAGGGGACAGAATTTAACAAATCACCTACTTGTCAAGAATTTTTTACAAATACAGGGAATATAAAATAAGTGAATTTGTTATGCTTTGAACTTTTGTTCGCATAGCTATCCTTTCCTTCCATGAGGGTAGAGCAAAATGACCCTACATCCCTGCATTTCCTTACCTAGTCTCTGAAGTAACCTAAATAAATGACATTCTGGCCGACTATCTTACAGACATGACATACTTTTCAAAATCCTGACTCATAATCCAATTCTAGCACTACAAAAGCAGAAAAATTGTAGCATCAGACTCTGCACTGGCAAGTCCCCCCTCCAAACTCTGGCAGCAAAACATGGAAAAAATGCTCCCCCCTTCTGGCCATGTTGAATTTTCATTCACTAAGATGAGGTGCTCTTTAGAGCGTCCAATCTCAGCACTGACAACACTGCACTTCCTTTTAAGCTTACATATGTTCTACTTTCTTAAAGAAGAAGCTACAGTTTCCCTGCTGGATGCTTGTGTGGCAACTTTGTTTTGCACAATTAAAAATCATGCCAATTTCACTGGGAAGACATCACCACCACTTGTTAAATACTGTTGATGCAAACTAAAACATTTGTGGAAGCAAGGGCTGTAGGTTGGAGACTGGTAATCCAACTGGAATGGTAAAATCTACAGGCTGATAATGCTAGTAAACAAGCTGTTCATGGCCAGATATTCTAGATTTGACTCCAACAGCACTCTGTGCTCACGGATATAGTACAAATGAAAAATTCTGGGATGGTAATCAATGGTGCAATAAACCACTCAACAGACTGTAGCTATCAGTCACCATTCTATTACCCACAAGAAAGTCTTGTAAAGAAATTTCACAAAGGAGGAATAATTTTGTAGGCAGGTTATGGAGACAAGGTATATGCAACTGTGAGACTGGAATGATAACATCGTGTGATGTGACTAATTCATTAAAGGCATTTGCACAGTATACTTGATTACTTTTAAGGCATGTTCATCCCAAAGCTAAAGGAGCAGAGACAAGTTTTAGGAAGGTGTATAAAAAGGCATTACTACCTGAAGAAGTGGTATCTCACAATGTACTAAGACCTCGAAGTAAACGTGTGACACATACACATCAACAAACTAAACTGCTTTTGTCTCTACAGCTGCATGTTTACATGTCTGTATAATTTATCACTTCATTACATACTGCAGTGTCAGGCATATGTTACATAAACACAGGTGTGCAAAGGGCTATATGTAAATCAGTAGTGGTGTGGCTTACTGAAAGAAATGTTTGAGATTTCAGATGGCTTTTCAGTACTGTTACTGGCAAATTTTATTTAAATTAAGGACTTTTTATTTAATTATTTATTTTTTAGACTGAGAAAAAACAAAGTACTCCTTAAGTGCATGTATAAATACATTGTTAATTTTTTTGTGACTCTTTTTGTGCACTGAGAACAAAAGATATACATTTTTCACTTTTACACAACTCTATAATAGTGGTAATAAAAATAAAAAGGGTAACTTCATAAAGCCCGAAACACTACCAGTGTGGGCTTTTCTAAAAGACCAGACAGAAAACAGAAGAGATGACAGAGTGGTTACAGAAATAAAACAATGGACACAATTTCCAGGCATTAAATGTCAGACATATGACTTTGAAAGCTTTAAAACAACACATGTCAGCAGAATGACTTCAGCTGACAGGATTCACTAAAGGCTTGTCAAATAAGAAATGCACCAGTGAGTCTGTGAAAAGACTCCAAGCAGGTTCTCTGTGATGATTTCCAGTCTCACCAGCTGCAGAGAAGCATTTCTGAAAAGACATTAGCAAACCTCATTTTGGATATATTTGACTTTCAGATCTGAAAAGTAAACTCTACAAAAGTATGCTTGGCAAAGAAAGAAATATTGTTTTCAAAATAAAGAAGTCAAAATACCCTTTCGTTTACCGATTCTGGGTTTCCAAGTTGGAGGCTATCAAAACGTTATACAAATTGCACAAGTCGATAAAACAGAAATAAATGGTGTAAAAACGTAACGTGTCTTCACTTCAGTGATTACGACTACAAAATCTCTTGACAACTAACTTCTTTCTAAAACTTCACATGCACAAAGCTTAAGGGAAAAACTTCTAAAACCACCCAGTGCAACCGTAACTGTGGGAGAATACCGAGGGATAAAGAAACATAATAGTGATAACAGTAATAATAATAATACTAACTTAAGATCTCTACAGCACTGTCTGGTAACCTTTCGAAAGCCTCTAATATATGCATGCACCTCTAAACTCACCTCCCTGAACACCTCCCTTTAAAAAGTGACAAAAAATGACTAACAGACTCCGTTTACCAAACGGGGGCTCCATGCAATTATTACGGCAGTAAAGACTATTCAGGTCATCTTAATTATGGTCTAATGGTCAGCGTGTCCAAAAATAGCCACGGAACATAATTAGTAATTGCAGCTCATAAATCAGTCTGAGCGTAGTTACGTTTGAGAAAATCTTGAGGTTCTAAAAATTGGAAGCAGCTGCAAGTTTATAAAGTTCTCTCCTATTTAAAAAAGCCTTCTAAACCGATCCTTAAAAAGGTGAGTGAACTGCACAGTATAGCTGTTATCCTGCTACTTGAAGCCTCCCTTCCCCCTCCTCCCACGGGCCCGACTAAGTGCCAGCTGGTCAGGACTTCGACTGACAGACATGTCTGCTGCAAGGAGGAAAGAAAGTGAAGTATGCAAGGGTAGACCACTCAGCCTATTTAAGCCATACTCCGGGGGTACACTACTCACATGGGTGGAACACTAGCCTGAGAGAGAGGCAGAAAGAGAGAGATGGCTGGAAAAAGAGAGTGAGAGAATGTAGACCACTCGCATGGACAGCGCACTGTTCTAAGACAAAAAGAGACAGACAGAACTGGTCTGAAAAGAGAGAGATACTGTAGGCCACTCATATGAAAAGGGCACTGGCCTGAGAGAGACAGAATGCAGACCACTCATATGGGCAGTGCACTAGCCTGAGAGACAGGCTGCTTGCAATCTTCCCCTGTCATATTACTGTAGGAGTCCATAAGTCTGGTTAGCACTTGTTCTTGTCAACTCGAGGTTGCATGAACCACTTCATGAGAACTTATGGATACCTTTTCTAAAGTTCAAAAAGTTTAAAAACTGTATCACACTGGAATAAAAAATAATGAAACAACAATAACAAAAATGTTCTGCTTGGCTGGAGTCTGCTGGGACATTGACAAAGTTACAGCCGTGCTCAGCAATGAAGACTTGGATGGACAATGTGTATCTGTGACTATGGTCATTAAATCTGAGCATAGAAAGTGGATTCAAGCTAGTTCTATCGCACACCAGTTAGAATGTGAGAAATTTTAATTGGGAAAAGCTGTTTATAGTTCATGGGTTCTTTAAACCTTTTAGAATAAAGGGGACTATAGGGATAACAGCACGTTAAAAAAACTGAACAAAATGCTTCGGCTTATGCACTAGTGAAAACCGCAGACTGTACATACTGTTAGCTGCTTAGAAATGCATTTCCTTCCCAAGTGCTTACCTTTGGGGGAGCAGCCAGACTTTTTGTGAGCGAGTCAAGTCTGGCGCTGTACTCGTTAAACTTTTTCTGGTACCTCAGAGCTGTCATCTGGAGCTCATTCTGCGCTGCACACAGTTGTGACAGCAAAGATTTTTCCCTTTTCCCAGATTTGACAGCCTGCTTCTTTAACTCCTTATCCATCCCGATAAGTTTACCCTGCATCGCAGTGCTGTGAGTCTTTAAAGCCAATAAACAGTTATGACTGCCCAATTTGTGCTCTCTGTAGATCAGCATTAAACCGCATCCCTTTTCACAAATTCCAATGGGTCGGAACTCGCATGTTTCTCTCATGTGGGCATCCATGTCCTTGAGATTCATAACTTCATTGCATCCCTTGTTTCTACATTTGGCAGGGGAACAATCACACATTTCGGTATGTTCCGCCAGGTTTTGCAGTTTTACAACTTTCTCACACCCTCTAATATAATTGTCACATTTTATTTCTAGTTTCAAAATGAGGTTTTTCAAAGGAAGGACATGGTTCAGTTCTTTGGTAGAAATCCGTTGACACTTCATAGGGCAGCTGCCTTGTTGCACTACCCAGGGCAAGACGCAGCCAGCACAAAAAACATGACCACAAGGAGTTGTTAGCGGGTCTTCCAGCACTTTGTTGCACAAGTTGCACTTAAAATCTGGGTCCACTTCTCCGCTAAAGCGATCCAAATCGTATCCCATGTTTGCAGTATTTCAGAAATACAGACCGGTACCGAACACAAGGAGATAAAGTACTGGCAACTTTTCCTTAGTCATTGGAAGCACCCAGACAGTCTGACTGCAGGCTCTTTACTAACTGCAGTAATTGCTGGAGACTTCCTCGAAAAGGCAGTAGAGGAATGCAATACCGTATATACTGAAAGTAAAGAGCAGGAAAAGTTGCTGCCATCATAAGAGACGTGTACTAACAACTGTTGATATTTTTGGTCACTGATTAGATTGCGTAATTTTGACGTCTTCTCATATGGCATGGCATTGCTGTACGACCCTGTTACATATAAAGATGCAACAATTTAAACAATAATACAAGTACTCACAGTCTGAGCATAAGTTCCATAAATCAATTTATTCTGCCCAACAAAAACAAATAGGATTTTGCTTAGACCTCCTGCGAGGTAAGCGACTGAATCCAAATCCTACTTTCCAATAAGACTATAATGTGGGGACAAAACACAACAGCACATAACTCAATAATGCAAAGCATCATGGGAGCAGTATTCATATTGCCTTGAAAAAGTTTGGTCCCACGACTGAGTTAAAAACATAGTACAGTACAACTGTGACCCCATTTTTGCTTCTTAATAAATTTTTGACGCTTTACCTTTTAGGCGGTAGAAAAACTTTATTTTATTTTAAAGCTGCAACATGTTTGGTACTTTGAATTACTTTGTGCAATGAGAAACATGTACAGGACATAGCAAAGTATATACTACGTAAGCAGAAGTCACCAATAAACATGAAAAAGTCAAGATGCCCAATACAGAACGCACCATACTGTCAGTAATTTTAATTACAATAATAAGAAAGCACATAGCTCGTCGGATGCAAAATGCTGGGTACAATGTCTCCATATGTGCAAGATAGATAGATGTATAGCTAGATAAATAAATAATATAAGCAAACACACAAATAGCATGAAAAAGTTTCAAAGTCTTAAACTTATTTCAATGAAATGTATGCATTAACGCACTGAAGTGTGTTATGTCATGAGTCCCCTGTCAATGACACAGCACCAGTTGTAAAGCAAGGTACACCTGAAAGGCATCCCAACTACTATGCAACAATTCAGTCATGCTCACATGATGCAATGCATTCTACAACGCGCATACAAATCAAAAGAGCCACAGAAGGGCCATGTGTCTAGACTGTGGATTTATTTATTGTCAGTCAATATTGAAGTGCCACCCTGATCCCATGTGCAGAAATGAGAAAAAGGAGTTATGGATGGATGGATGTAAAACATCCCATTGCAGTAAATGAGTTTTCAACAGCTGTTTTTTATCCAGTTTCTCTGTTTAAAACAATGTGATTTTAGTTCCTAATTCCTACTTTGGAAAGGGGCAGTAGATCCCAATCACCACTGGTGCACCACAAGGCTCTGTCCTTGGTCCGCTCCTCTTTAACATTTTCACCAAGACCCTCTATACAGCCACAAACAGGCCACCCTAATACAATAAGCAGATGATTCCACTGTCATCTGCACATCTAACAACATTGTACACCTCCAAAAATTATTCAGGAAGCTTTGGCTTTGTAACTCATACTTGACCCAAAAACAGCAAACTACTACTTTTTTCCCCAAATCCCTCTCTCATAAAAAAACAAAATTTAAAGCCCTCTCTCTTGATAATATAACCACTGAAGTCACTTCCCATAGCAAATTATTGGGGGTGATAATGGATGATAATCTTACATTCGATCCGCATATACAAAATTGCATAAGAAAAACTCATCTAAAACTAGAAATGCTTTACTGAGCCACAAACGTTCTCACCGATGCAACTAAAAGTGCACTTGCCACTACTTATCTCCTCCCACACTTCTTTATGGCGCTCCTATTCTAACTAACCTCCACGCTTCACAAAAACTAAAACTTGAACAATGCTTTTACAAAGTTGCTACATTTGCAGCAAATAGCCCTTTCAGATCCCACCACTGTATAGCACTGAAAAGTCTAAATTGGTTAGAACTGCCTCATCAACTAGCAGATACACAGCTTCTTACCACCTATAAAATTATCCAGCATCCATCTCCTTGTCCAGCACTAAAAACGTTCTCTCTCTCTGTCTCTCTCTATTTAACATTCTGCACAACTATATTCCCAGTTGGTCAATGCAATCCAGTGACCAAAAACTCCTTTCTGTCTACAAACCTATTACATCTGTGGGGCATTGTTTGTACTTGTACAGGGCTGCTATGGCCTGGAACTCCTTACCTGTTCAGGTCAATAACCTGCCTCCCATCTTTCAAAACTGCTCTGAAAGACTTCCTAGCTAAAATCTGGCTGTGTTCTTGCTCAAAATGAGGCTAAATTATATCCTTAAATGTGAACAAGTACCTTTTCATTCATTATACCCTCTTACTCTTCCTTCTTCACTTACTTCTTTACTTCTATCACATTCTCTTCCCTGACTGCTATCTGAATACACCATTAGCCTGCTCTTTTCCTCAGTTTATATTGCAGTTCCTGTTTGTGTTAGATTTACTCACCTTTAATTTCTCTACAAAGTGTCTAAAACTTCTCTAAATATTAAACTATTGTCATATAACTTGTATCAATTCTTAACCAATGTTATTATATTATGTCTAATTTGTTATAATTATTTAAACTGTGTATGTTTTTGTTTTATTTCGAAAGATTGTAAAGTTATTGTTCTTAAAATGTTTTGTAATAATTTAGAGTTTTTCTCCCCAGGCCGCCACTGAAAATGGGCTTCTACCCAGTTGGACTTTCCCAGTAATCAAATATCAATAAATAAATAAAATAAATAAATAGTAGATTTTGGCCTCAAAAAATCTTAAGACATTCCAGCCATCAATGAAAATGAAGATAAGTCTAAAAAAAGACTGAGCAACCTATATTTCAATTCATCATGCTCAAGTTACTGCCATTTACTCCTGCCCTTTATCATATTAAATGTCTCAGGTTGTTTCTAAACGATGAGGTCCTAAAAATACTTGGCTGCTAAGTTTTACAAATGCTTTAGATTTAATCCTATCAGACTGACTTTCAAGTTTCTCTTACTCCGTTTATATACATGTGCTTATCCTACAATCAAATTTAATGTTTGACATTGTAAATAGTGTGGATAGTTGTTTCCATTGCATTTGTTCTAGTTCTTGTTTTTTGAAGTTTGGGGGATTGATTTTTGTAAATAGTTTATTGTTATGTTGTCTGTCTACTTTTATATATTGTTAAAAAACTACATTGCTCTTAAAACTACTGTCATTTAGTACAAAATAGGGAATTTCATTGTATAGCTGAAAGATTCTGCCTGTAAAATCTATGTCAAACAGTGAGAAGAGCAGCTGTGGTCAACATTAATGTAATAGCTCAAGGAAATGGAGCCTTTTCTAAAAAAGTTACTTACTTAGGCTTTCCTACCTCCCTGTTTTTTTGGTACTTTGGGTAGTAAAGCTTCTTTTTCAGTCCTGGTCTATGGGTATAATTGCTCTGGCTTATTCCCAAATGATTCTTTAGCCACTCAAATCATATATGTTGATATTAGTGTTAATACGTGTGTGTATGTATATATATATATATATATATATATATATATATATATATATATATATATATATATATATATACTATATATGTGTGTGTGTGTGTGTGTGTGTATATCTATATATATATATATATATATATATATATATATATATATATATATATACACAGTGGGTCTACTTTGGTTCATTGAAAGCTCATTTCACTGAATTTCAATTCACCCTGACCAAATCACTGAAAGCTCAAATTACTGAAAACTCATTTCACCAAATCTCATTTCACTGAAGTGAAGTACTGGCACTGTGTAGAGTACTGTAAGGCAAGTAAAAGGTATATGCCCTTTTCCCCACTGTAGTGCAATCCTGGATTTAGTATATATAGTTGGGGGCACAGTCCCCCATACTGGGGGTGTGTGGGGTGCATAACTCCTGACTTAGTTTGGGTATATATTATCTTCTGGAAAGAGTTAATCATTGGTGTTGTAAGTATGCATGTCTATGATTTGAAATGTATTGTTTTGAAACTTTCGGTGACATATAATATAACCAAACTAGGTGGGGGGTCATGGTGCCACACCACACAATGTGGGGAACTGTGCTCCCCCAACTATATATACTAACTCCAGGATTGCACTTACAGTAGGGAAAAGGGCATATATCTTTTACTTGCCTTACGGTACTCCACACAGTGCCAATGCTTCACTTCAGTGAAATGAGATTGGTGAAATGAGTTTTCAGTAATGTGAGCTTTCAGCGATTTGGTCAGGGTGAATTCAAATTCAGTGAAATGAGCTTTCAGTGAAACAAAGTAGACTCATATATATATATATATATATATATATATATATATACATATATATATATGTGTGTGTGTGTGTGTGTGTGTGTGTGTGTGTGTGCATATATATATATATATATATATATATATATATATATATATATATATATATATATATATATATATATATATATATATTTATGGGTCTACCTGATAACGCCGACACGCCAAAACACTGACAACGAAATAACCAAAACCACAACACCGAAAGCTCAAAAACACGAAACTTCACATGCCCGACAAACCACAATCCTGACAATCAACAAAACAAATACCTTTTCCGAAAAACACACACACAACACAAGCACACCAAACACCTTACAAACCTACTCTAAACCTTACATACACAACTATCTATGCACTAACCTTAACCCAAACCCTAACCCTAAGGTTTGTCTCTATCGCACACTTACCTTACCCGCACCCTAACCCTTACTCACTTAATCTGCCCCTAACCCTTAAGTCTGTCACTACCACACATTTACCTTACTCGCACACTAACCCTAACTCACTTAACCTGCCCCTAACCCTAACGTCCGTCACTATCACACACTTATCTTACCCGCACCCTGACCCTTACGTCCGTCCCTACCGCACACTTACCTTAACATGTTGGTGTTCTCAGCATCGGGATTTTCAACTGTCGGTCTTCTCTGTTGTCAATCTTCTGGTGTTGGTTATCTAATTTTTCTTCTTATCAGGTTTCGGCGTTATCAGTTAGACTCATTCATATATATATATATATATGGGTCCACTATGTAATCCCGAAATACTGAAATCCTGAATTTCAGTATTTTGAAATGACATAGCCGAAAACACTAAATGCCGAAACCCGCAGAAGCATGAAATTCAAAATCCCGAAGTTTGGAGATGTTGAATTAGCGCTTCTGGTGGTACATTGTATGACTGGATGGGTGGAAGTTTAAGTAAGTATGTATGTGTAAGTGTGTTGGTTAGGGGCTTTAGTGTGAGTAAATGTGTGTTGTGACTGTGACGTGTGTGTGTGAGGGACTGTAAACTGTGTGGTTGTGAGTTTCCTTTGTGTGTCTATGCGATCTCGGAGTTAGAATATTTAAGTAGGGGGGTGCTGGGGGCTTGGCCCCTGCTTATCTGTAGTGTAGGATTATATATTTGAATGTGGGGGGAAGTTGTGTGTATGTGTATGTGTGTGCTGTATGTGTAGTGTACGTTCAGGATTTTAAATTTTGCAGTTGTGGGGTTTCGGAATTTTGTATTTTCATATTATTTCCAGCTATGTAATTTCAAAATACTGAAATTCGGGATTTCAGTATTTCAGAATTACATAGTGGACATGTATATGGACACAAACACACACACACATATATATATATATATATATATATATATATATATATATATATATATGTGTGTGTGTGTGTGTGTGTGTGTGTGTGTGTGTGTGTGTGTGTGTGTGTGTCTGTATGTTTTACCATTTGTTCCAACTTCTTTCACTGCCTTATCTGCATTTTCTGGGACTCATTTCAATATCACTAATATTACCGTAACATGTCTTTCTCTAGACATTCTGATAACATGCTTAGTCCATCGCCATTTATTTTTTGTAGCAGTGCCTTGCATGCTTCCTGTGCAAGATATTTCTGTCACATTTCATATCATATCGATCTCGTATAGTTAAGGCACATTTTGTTATTGGTACAATGCTAATTTATATCAGTATTTTCAGTATTAGGAAAATGTGAGGACAGCTACACCAGAATCGAGAATGTCTGTATTAAGGATAATCAAATCAAGTAAATTCTTAGTTCTTGACTGGAAATCTGCATTTACAGTAAAATCAGCCTATAATACTGAAGTGTTCAATTCATCTTCAAAAATGGTTCCTGAGCAATATTCCTGGTCCATATTTGGGAAGTTGAATTCTCTCAGTATTATCATTTTAATAAATATTAAATAGTTCTGTAATTACTTGCATGTAAGTTGTATTTTGGTTGTAAGGTTGTAACCAAGACTGACTTGTTTATACCATACTAAAAAAAAATTATGTTTCACAGCTCTTTATGAGTTATTGTGATGTGTTAAAAGTTCACATAATAAGAGAAAATAAGTTATTCCATACAAACAAGAATGCAGATTATTGGCAACAAAGAGAGCCACACCTCTACCTATCGTATTTAATCTATTTTTGTGTAAGTAGTATAACCAGAAAAGTTTGTGGTTAACTGCTACTTGTAATACCTGTTAGTATGGTAGTCTTAGTTCTAATATTTCTGGAGTTTTGGAACATTGTGTTACACAAAATAATGCAAAGACAGGCACTACTATCTGAGTTGTCAGGAGAAATGGGAAATATGCTTTTGCCAATATTTTATGAAGTTTATCACTAAAACTGAGAAATACATTACCATGTTTTCATGAAAAAAAATGTTCTCCACTTTATTAGGATAAACATCAGTACCCTTAATTATATGTTGGCATTGGTCACTGAAAAGAAATATAAATAATAATTAGCTGAACTAATGTTAAATTGAGACGTTACCCAATAATAGTTTGTGCTGGAATGCTTACTATAGTAACTTTACACTAATAAAAAGAGAAAAAAAATAGCTTTTAGATGACTAACTGCATAAGAAAGCAACATACAAACCTTCCCCAAAACTAACCAAAACTAACACACCACTGTGTGTCTCTTTCTCTTGTGCGTCACAACACACAGTTGAGAGGAATGCTATAATTATTCAATGATCACTGGCCATCAGTGACACAATGCTACACACTGCAAAAACTAAGCCTGCAGAGAAAAGGTAAAGAACTCTAATCCATTACTGTAAACATTTGGATAACCTCATTAGTTATTCACAGCTCTTCCTCAAGCAAAGCATGAAGGGTTAACTGAAATAAATACCCCTGGTCTATAGTGTGAAGGAAAAGTATGTAAAAGAACTAAATGCGAGCAGTAGATTTTTGAAGACTAAGTGTCAATACTTAAAAAAAAACAAAAACAAAAAAACCCAAAATAGTTCAAATAAGGAGAACTACACAAAAAAGATTTGTAGCTTAGTGGTTTCATATTTTAATTCAAGCAAAGAACTTCATCAGAGTCCTGTTTCAAGAAATGTCCAGTTTTTTATTTTTGTATGTTCTTCACCACAAGTCTACCTTTTATTATTAAACCATATTGGAAGTCAACATGGAAATTCTGCACATTCTATACTTGTCTTTGCTTCAACACAGTAATTGCTTACTTATCTTAACTTACTGTGAATGCCAAATATTGAAAAAACTTAACTGGTGTGAGCATTTCATTTTATTTTTCACTGGTACACATTCTACTTATTTACTTTAACAGCATCACTATCTTTGTGAGCAGTTACCACATCAATACTTTGCCCCTCCCCCAAAATGTATATATATATAATATATATGTGTGTGTGTGTGTGTGTGTGTATGCATGTCATGTATGTGTGTATATCTATATATATGTGTGTGTGTGTGTTTGTTTATTTCTAATGCAGCATGCATTCAGTCACATTCTTAGACAATTTCATATCACTAACAGCTCTGATGATTCCTTACAACTTAATCTGACTTTAAAACCTATGTTTTCAAATAACTTTATACTAACAATTTTGACCCTCTTAGGAGAACTCTGGAATTCTACATGTGTGCTTTTGCACCAAAGTTGATACAATCACCTTAGTACAACACTCTTATTTCACATTATGACTGATACTGTTTCTACAACACTGAACTGTTGCTGCACATTAACATTTGCTAAAATAGTTGTAGCAACAACAGATCACATACGACCAGGAATCCACCAAACAGTTTTCTAAACAGTAGTATTTTATTCAGATAAAATCTCTCTCTTAGTGCTTTGGCTAAAAAGCCTTTTCAGAGTATAAAAAAACACAAATAGCACACATCCTTTATATACAAAACAATTTCCTCTAATTATTGAATAAAATAACTAAAGTAATTATATCATTACAAAACATTTACCCAATTAAAAAACTCCAATTACATTTTGTATTAAGTCTCTTAGGGACCAGAGTTCCATACTTTAGTATAGAAATAGATTATTTTTGTAATAGTTTAAGTTTCAAAAGAGAAGTATTGAATCTATCCACCTTAACCTGTTCTAATATACTGACGTGAAGTCCTTCCACATTACTACCATGATAGTCTTTAAAATGTGGTGCAACTGGGCTCTCCAGCTTACATTTCTTTATGTCCCTAATATGTTCTAAAATTCTAACTTTGAATAACCTTTTATTTTCACCAACATAATATTTCTTACATGGGCATCTAAGTACATAGGCAACCCCCTCAGTGTCATATCTAAAAATATTTTTTGTCTCATATTTTTTCCATTAATATTTGGGAACAGCCTAACCACAAAATTAAAACAGGAACACTTTCCACAAGGGAAAGTCCATTTAAGACTACTTCCCCCTCCAATATTAACATTAGGAGCTAGACATCGACCTCTAACTATCACATATCCTATGCTCCTTCCATGCTTGTATGATGTAGTGGGTTTTTCTTCCAGAATACCACAAAATTATTTTTGTTGTACCAGAAAGTCCCAAAAATTAAGTGATTGCACTAGATCTACACTGAACAAACTGTATTTAATTGCAAAAAGACCCAGACCTTCTCTTTCTTCTTATCTGTATTATTGTTCAATGGTACATATTTTTTGCAATATCTGCCTATGGGGTTATTACCCATAGAATTTTGTACCTTTTCAAGATCTTCTACCAACACTTCTTTTGTCATAACCTCTCCTCTCAAACATGGAAAACCTCTTTTCTACCTCTTTTTTCAAAATATTGGTCCCTATAATACAGCCTGTGCAGTCTTACAAACTCTCCATATGGTATAGATCATAAAGTGTGGGAGGAGGGGGGCAACTACTACCATGTAGAAACTGGTTACCAATTTCAAATTTTTGATGAACCTTAGTCAGTAAAGCATTGTCCACCTTCTCTAACACCACATCTAAAAAGACACTCTGTGTCCCACTTGCAGACCATCACATTTTAACTAAAACCTATTATTATCTAAACTGTCAACAAAATTGTTCACCTCATGCCAACCACCTTTGCAAATAAAAATCGTCATCAATAAATCTAACATAATTAATAACATATGTATTAAAAAATCTTTTCTATAAATATATTCATAAATACAAACTTAGATGTGATGTGTGTGATTACGACCAGCAGAGGGCATTTACTTGGAAGATGCAGCAGAGAAAGTCACACCATCATGTGGCTTTTCAGTTTGGGGGAAGAGAAGAGAAGAGCCTAGTAATGGAGGATTGTTTGTTTCTGCAGAGAGTGTAGTTTCATCATTGGATTGGAAGAATGAGGAATTGGTTTCTGAGCAATATCCACCTTTACCTCCTGTACAGAATCCATAAGGTTTGAATAATTGTCATCATGAACAGGCACAGCCGCAATGGAATAGAAAAAGGTATAGAGGACATTCTGAACAGCAAAATGGAACTTTTAGAGAAGGTAATGCTCTCCCTTATTCAAAAAGAGGGAAATGGTGTTAATTTGCTGGTTATGTATTGTAATAATTGTGATTATGTCATTAATTTATCTGGTTGTGCTTTATCTGAAACTGTGTTGACTGTATTGAACCACGATTTAAAGATTGTACCTACAGTTCTTCCTAGACTACATGAGATAGAATGTGAAGTTTTTAATTTTGGTAGAAAAATTGTATTTGAAAAATTATTTTAAGAATGACATGAATTTAGGCACTGCTTTTTGTGATGTAGTAAACAATGAAAGTGATGTGAGCTGTAGTGGCAGTAATGACAGTTTTATTGATGTTATCTGATGATGGTATTAATGCTTAGTTTCATCTGGACACAAATGGTCTAGTCTGTAAGAGTGATTTTATGCCTCAATTTAATAATGACATCATTTCTCATTTCTTACACTGCTTAATTATGATATTGAAGTGAAATTTAATGAATTTATGAGCAACTTGGGAAATGTGCAATATAATTTGACAAGAGAAGAGCTGACATGTTTGAATTCCCTAAGTAAATGTAAAGATTTGTTCAGTTGACAAGGGTGACAGATTATTAGCAATGTATTATGCTCAGTACTTACAGATGTTATCAGCATTTAAATGATAATAATGTGTATAAAACTGTCAATTATGTTGAATATGAAAATGCATTAGAAAATTACAAGGAACTGTTACATAAATGTTTTAGACTTGGATATGTTTCAAAACATGACTTGGATAAGAAATTTAATTGTGAAAAATGCACTACGGCACTTTTTTTTGTATTTACCTAAGATTCACAAAAGCAAGACAGACCCCCCAAGGTCATCCCATTATTTCAGCATGTCATTTTTTTGCACATAATTTAGCTATCTTCCTACATAGTTATCTCCTACCTATAGTAGTAAAGTTGCCTTCTAATGTACAGGATGTTTTTGATTTCTTGAAAAAATAGAGGTAGTTAAATGGGAACAGGAAATATATTTTTTACACTGGATATATCTAACTTATATATTAGTATACAACATAACTTTGGTTTGGAATCATTATGTTACCTTTTAGGTTATAGCCATGTGTCTAGTTATATTATTGAGTTAGTAGATTTTTGTTTAAAGAACAGTTTCTTTGAATTTAATGGTACATTATTTAAACAGCTACAGGGAACAGCCATGGGGGCAGCATTTGCCGCCATGTATGCAACCTGTTTATAGGTTTCTTTGAAAATGAATATATTTATAGAAAATATATATTTTTAAGAAATATGGTATTAAGCATTTTAGATTTATTGATGACTTGATTTTTATTTGCAAAGGTAGTTGGCATGAGGTGAAAGATTTTGTTGACAATTTAGATAATAATTAGTTTCAGTTAAAAGTTGATGGTTTATAAGTGGGACACAGAGTGTCATTTTTAGATGTGCTGTTAGAGAAAGTGGACAATGCTTTAATGACTGGGGTCCATCAATAATTTCAAAGTGGTAACCAGTTTCTAAATGGTAGTAGTTGTCATCCCCCCACACTTTACAATCTAGACCATTTGGAGAGTTTCTAAGACTGCATAGGCTGTGTAATAGGGACCAAGATTTTGAAAAAGGGGTAGAAAAGAGTTTTTCCATGTTTGAAAGGAGAGGTTATAGGATCATGGGATCATAGGAAGTTACTAGGCTATTGGCACTTAGGCCCTTACAAGCCTAGCCAAGAATTTAGCACATGGTCTGACAAGTCAGCACCCAATGCCCCTGTACAGCAGGGACATAAGTGGAATCCCAGGGGTGTATTTTCTGTTCCCTATCCAGTTATCCAGATTGTGCTTAAAAAGGGTTAATGAGGTACTCAGCTTGACGTAGAGAAAGAGTCTATTCCACAGAAGAGGGAGTCTCTGGGACACAAATCTGTCCCGCTAACAAGGCCTATTGATGTCACAGATTAGGTTGAGGTCGGGCATGTGGGTTACTCGAGTGGAGCTTAACTTGCTGATATGCAACAGTCCCATCAATGCAGGGTTTGAGATTGCTCTGTATGCCAGGCAGAGGTCACCTCTGAGGAGTCTGTATAAGACTGAGTAGAGGGACAAGGCCTTTAGCCTATCTGTGTAGGGTAGATGTCTGAGGCCCTAGATTCTCTGGTGAGGAACCTCTGTGGTCTCTCCAGCTGCAGCATGCGGTTTGTGAGATACATGCCGAAAGGGGCATTGTACTCAATAATGGGTCTTATAAGGGAAGAATACAGGGATTCCAAAATGAAACGGAGGAAAGAGTGCCCAAAGTAACCAGTAAACAAAACCAACACAGTCCAGGCACTCAAAAGAGGTGGAAATACATTTTTTTACCACAGCAAAATGTGGAACCAGCAGCTTTATTGCATAAATGCAATTACACCACAATAGCGTTTTCGTCTTCTGTTATACTTCCTCAGATGCAAAACAGATTTACCAAGCTGTGACTTCCTTTTATACCACACATAGTGCATGCAATTGTTTAATCAACCAATAAAAATCAATACTTTAAAATCATTCCGTTCCTTAAAATGAAATGCAATGCATTTAAAAAATTAATGTTGACAAGTATATGCTAATACAACCTAATCTATTACATTTGCACATAATACAAAATGTACACACCAACAATAAATAAAATTCATGTATATGTTAAATATAAGTAAATATTTGGTAAATATATACATATGTAAAAAATGTGTATTGAAATGTATAAAAATATATATAAAAAATGTATAAAAATATATATTGTATATGCTGAAATAAACATCCTGAATATGCCACTAAATATTCAAACTTTAACCTATTGTTTTCAATGGTTAAAATGTTTTCCATACAATTTATTTATAATTTAGCAGCTCTCATCTTTAAAATTGGTACTATAGATAGATGTTCATTAATTCCTGGGTGCTTATTAGCAGGGGCGGCCTGTGCTATTGGACTGCAGGACTGCAGCCCTCCCAGCTGTAAAATAAGAAATTTAAACAAAATATAAAATAAAAATAGCAAAAAGAAAATAATAAAACGAACTGCGAGTCCCAGAACATCGCTCATGCGTGACATTTCCGATACTCAGACTGCTGGTGAACCAGTCTGGAGCATGCACACAGAATCCAGACTGTCTCCACCAGCAGTCCGGACTACAACATGTGCCACCACATTTACCCAGCAGTCTATGCAGTAATTCTAACTGCATAGACTGGAAGGGGATCGGACTGCAACGTCCGCAGGCAGGGTTGTCTCGCAGGACAGAGAGAATGAGCCTTAGGTTCACTCGCAGGATAACAGCTCCTCGGGCACGGCAATGATGGTGCAGGATACAACAATGCTTCGGATGTGCAGGGCAGGTAAGAGGTGTGTGTGTGCGTGTGTGTGTGTGTGTGTGTGTGTGTGTGTGTGTGTGTGTGTGAAATGCCCCAGTCACTACATGGTGGTGGGTAGAGAATAAGGCTTGAACCCTGTACCTTGGGCCCAAATGGCAAGAGCCTGAATTCCCTACCCACCACCATTTGTAAAAAAAATGCAGATTTTTGCCCCATATTTGTTCTGTTCCTCATAAAATCTGTTCCTCATAAAATCTGTGGTTTCTATATGTTTGTTTCTCAACACAGCCAGTTGTGCAGTGGTGCAGTGGTACCATTGTTGCCTAACAGCTACAGGTTGTCTGGTTTGATTCTTGGCTGGGGTGCCTTCTATGTGGAGTCTGCATGTTCTTCCTGTGTTTGTGTGTGTTTGCTCTGGTGTCCTCTCATCTTGCAAAGTCATGTCTGGAGTGTTTCTTCCTCTGCCAAAAATTGCGTTTTATTCCAAGTCAGACTTCCCTGGTTAACAAATGTTAAATAAATAAAAATGACAAGCACTGGAATTTCAGACTTCATATTCTTCAAAAAGTACATGGTAACACAAAATCTATTATTATAGTAAGTTTATAAGTTTATAAGATGGATATTTGAAATTTATCCCTATTTTTGGGACTGTATTCCCCCATCATTGGCTTCATCCAGGTTTTTTTTGCCAAGGCTGAGAGCTATGGTGATAACTGAACTCACTGAATATGTTGCTGTATTCCCCCATAATTGGCTTTGTTCAGGTGTGTTGTGCTAAGATGTTGACAGCTATGGTGAGAACTGAATTCACTGACTGTAGCCATTTAAGTTTCAGTCTTCCTCTTTCATAAAATAGATGATTGATTTGGCATAGTGGTATGTTGCTGTGACTGTTTTACACAGGGTCCTGGGTTCAATGCTTGACAGAGAAATGTATGGTGGTAAGACAGCATTTTATTCTAGCAACTTTCCAACATTATGCAAGCAATGTTTAAAATGTGTCCCTGTTTTTTGGTCTTTTGCCCCCCCCCCCTAACTTTTGGCTTTTTCCAGATTTCTTGTGCTACAAAGTTCAGAGATACAGCTGAGTGTCAAGTAGATTTTACAAAAAGCTGAGAGCTGCAAGGGAACAAAAGTTTAGTGATGCTTATGCTGAGTCTGCTTGCATTGTTAATTGCACAACCAGTAGTGTACTTGCTTTTGATGCAGAAGGCTGCGGGTTCTACTCCCGCAGTAGGTAGATGCATTGCTGATACTGTACTGTATTGTAAAGGGGGTGGATGCTGCAGTCCTTTTTGGTGAAGATACCTAGTAACTCTGAACCTGTTATCAGTTTGCCATCCATTCCCTATTGCAATTATTAGATGACTTTTACTTCTTCAGAGATTGTGCATATTTCCTGATACTTTGATCATGTTTTCCCCATGAAACAAGTAGATAGTTGTTGTCAGGCTTATCATTTTTTAATGAAACATAGGCAATTTATTCCTCAAGGGTAACAGACACTTTATTTGTAGATGAAACAATGACATATAAAGTTGTTTGCTAGCAGCAACCTCTTCATTAGTTACAGATTTCTTTATAGTGGAATTATTTAGATGACTTTTACTTCTTCAGAGATTATGCATATTTACTGATACTGGTGGACTGTAGAAGTTTGAGTTGACTTTTATGATAGAAATGTTCTGAATTGGGCAGTTTTGTCGTTATTGGTGCATGCATTTTTTTCATTGTTTACTGGAAAAATGTTTTGAATTGGGCAGTTTTGTCATTATTGGTGCATGCATTTTGTTTCATTGTTTACTGGAGAAATGTTCAAAACAAATTTAAAATGCCCTCTACAGCTGTACTATATTGTACAAGGAATATAATTTAATAACATCAGAAAGGTGTATCAAAGACTGTGTGTATGTTTCATGTGCAAGGGGCCTATGATTTGAAAACAGCCCAAAGTTAATCTTTATCTGTCACTAGCAAGATGTATTTTCTTTGAATGTGGGTTTCAATGCTGTTTCAATGAATGTGAGTTTCAAGGGCAGAGAAGTTTTAATGCTAAGTCTGTTTTCATTGTGAGATTGCATTGCTTTGTTTAGCAGATGTCTTAGTGTTTTTGCTGTAAAATGCAAAATAAAACTTTCAAATGAAGTCCAAATCATCGTAGAAGTAAAGCAGTATTCACATTAGTGTTTATGGTAAATGGGATGAAATAGCCAAGTAATGGTTCATTGGAATAGCTGAAAGGGGGAGGCTCCATTCGACCACGATTTTGTGAGGGGGAAGGGCAGCAAACTCAAAGACATCCCCGGCTGAACTATACCTCTCAACTGTCCAGATTTTCACAGAATTAATAGATTTTTGCTTCTTATTTTTGGTTTGTTCCTCATTAAATGTGTGGTTTTCTGGCAAATAATTTAGAAATTAAGTCACTAAATAATGACAGACGCTTTGTTTCAGACTTCATAACCTTCAGAAAAATGCATGCTAAAGCAAGACCTGTTATTCTATCAACTGTCTCAATTTATACAACAATTTTTTGTACTGTTTATAAGTATATTTGGCCTTGTCCAGATTTCCTGCATTAATAGGTTGAGAGGTATGTGCAAATAAATTGCTTTAAAGAATTAGGCATATCCAAACCTCTGAACTGTCCCCGATTTTGGCTCAAAATGTTGCTCTTCCCCTAATAATCCCGCCGCAAAATGGCAATTTTGGAAGAAAATGTGGAGGGTTTACAATTAAGAAATAGCTGTAATAATCAGAGTTATAGATTACTTTTATTTCAGAAATGCATGCAGATTTCTCTTATTTTGTCAGCTGCTCATGTTAGCAGTACTAATATTAAAAAGGTGTCCCTTCTTTGACAGGTTCCCAGCTGTATTGTGTGGCTATTTATATATTTTTGCATCACATTTTGGTCCATTTTTCATAAAATTGTGTTTTTTTTGGCAAATTAGTAGAAATCATTAAAGACTGAAGTTAGAAAATAATGACAGTCATTTGTGTTTCAGATTTCATACCCTTCAGAAATTCATACTAATGCAAGACCTACTACTCTATTACCTTTCTAAGTTTATAAGAGCAATATTTAAAATTGTCCTTATTGTTGGGCCTTGTCCCACTTCTATGTATGGTTTTGTCCAGATTTCCTGCTCTGAGGTTGAGAGGTATGACAAATGTGTCAGGGCCATCACAGTCATCCAGAGACATTTCAAACTGTGACATACTTGTTGCACCCCACTGCCTCATGTAGTGTGACTCTGGATGTGTCCAAGCAAGGCAAGGAGCAGTTATGCAGTGTAAATGTGCAGAGTATCTCCCCATCCAAGGTAGACACAAGTACTACTTTTATTCTGTCCTTGATTTTGCAGAATGTTTGGGTTTGTCATATTTTTATACTGTTGATTTATGTTTATTATTACTCAGAAAGTGCCTGTTGCTCTGTGTTTAAGTAGCAATGCTTTAATGACCATCAGGTAAGCTTGTCTGAGATTGTAAGATGCAAATAAGCTTTAATAAGCATACTGTTAAAGAATTGCCAACAGTGAAAGCCTTTCTGTTGCCATACAGAGAATACTTGCATAACTAGATAATGTATAAGCCTTGGGTATTGAAATGCATATGACAGTATTTGTAATAAAGGACAGGATTACATTATTATTTTAAGAAGCTCATTACATTTGTTGGAGACTTGCAATCATCTTTGCAGGCTTTACCTGTAAACCAAACAGAATGCCAGTCTATTGTGTGTGGTCCATTACCTGTACAGTAATCCTTTAAGCAATGTATCTTGAGCTTGTTTCTTGTTTGCTTTTCATTTTTTACTTTGGTCATGTTTTCCCCATGAAACAAGTAGATAGTTGTTGTCAGGCAGCAGGTCTTTTTTGGATAAGAAACATTTTTACAAGTGGGCGTATAACAGAGATTGCTACTTTCAGCATGTTACCTCGTACTTTAATAAAGCTGAATATAAATTATAATTGGAACTGGAGTACAAGGAGAAGTGGTTTGAGTTGAGTGCTGCTTGTTTTTCTTGTACTTGATTTTGACTGGCATTCCAGTTGTTGTGTCTTTCGGCTTTTCCCAGTTAGGGGTCGCACAGTGAAACTCCGGTCCGCTAATGACTGGCAGATAGATTTTTACGTGCCAAGTTGCCAGCCATGACGCACAACCTTCAACGAAGGTACACCAATTCACGCATGTCTCCACGCAGAAGACGCTCTAGCTGAGAATCGAACCGGACAGCGTCTTACTGTGAGGCGACAACGCTACCGCAGCACCACCACCGCAGCACTTGACTAATGTATTTAAAAAGTAATTTATTTTTTCATGCCTCACAGTCTTTTTGTTTCCCTCTAGATATTAAGTAAGCTGTCATGCAGCTAATGCATTGAAATATTCTTCTACACTTCACATTATCTTGATTGCACTCATATAATGACGGTTTGGCACCCAGGGCAGCGTATTTAATTAAAGTTCTAGGTTTTGTGGTTTTGAGCATAGCTCCTCCCCTTTCTAGTTGACCACACCCCTTCTCATTGGCCCCACCCATTCAGCTGTCTCTTGCAGCCCCCTTTCGATTTGAACTCACCAGCCGCTACTGCTTATTAGCCTCCAACACCAACTGCCAAAAAAGCTCCCTCACATCTATTCTTGTTTCCCATGTGCTAATAAGCACCCAGGAATTAATGAACATCTATCTATAGTACCAATTTTAAAGATGTGAGCTGCTAAATTATAAATAAATTGTATGGAAAACATTTTAACCATTGAAAACAATAGGTTAAAGTTTGAATATTTAGTGCCATATTCAGGATGTTTATTTCAGCATATACAACATATATTTTTATATATATTTTTATATATATTTTATATATATTTTTATACATTTCAATACACATTTTTTACATAAGTATATATTTACCAAATATTTATTTATATTAACATATACATTAATTTTATTTATTGTTGGTGTGCACATTTTGTATTATGTGCAAATGTAATAGATTAGGTTGTATTAGTATATACTTGTCAACATGAATTTTTTAAATGCATTGCATTTCATTTTAAGGAACGGAATGATTTTAAAGTATTGATTTTTATTGGTTGGTTAAACAATTGCATGCACTATGGGTGGTATAAAAGGAAGTCGCAGCTTGGTAAATCTGTTTTGCATCTGAGGAAGTATAACAGAAGACGAAAATGCTATTGTGGTGTAATTGCATTTATGCAATAAAGCTGTTGATTCCACATTTCGCTGTGGTAAAGAAATTTATTTCCACCTCTTTTGAGTGCCAGGACTGTGTTGGTTAAGAATACAGGGATGTTATGACTTCCTTGCCCCTGGATGAGATACCCTTATTAATAAGGTGGGCCATGTAGAAAGCTTTCTGTACAACAGAGGCAATATGGTGGTCAAAAGTCAGTTTGCTATCAACCTGGGTGCCCAAGTCCCTCACAGCTGATTGCATGCTTAGGACCTTGTTATTAATGTGATAATTTGTGGGGACGTCACTCTCCCCAAAGGGGATGATGATGCATATTTTGGCATTCAATTTGAGGGCATGTTTCTGGCACCAGTCATTTGTTTGGGTGAGACCCTCTTGGGGGATGTGCACATCACTAGGGGAATTGCTGGCAAAATCCAGCTTGCAGTCTTCTGCAAACTTGGTCAGCCATAGCCCACTGGTTTTGGCCTGACCCTCAGAAAAGTATATCCCAAACAGCAGAAGCTCCAAGACCAATCCTTGAGGTACACCGCTCATTACAGGTCTACTGTTTGAGGTGACTTCCCCTATTTTGACTAGGTGAGTTCTATCAGTGAGTCAGTTTGCTACCCATGTCGTAACATATGGATTGATGCCTAGCTGAGAGAGTTTAACTATTATACCCAAGTGGGGAATACTACTGAATGCTTTGACCAGGTCAAGGTAGGTGGTGTGCACCATCTTACCCTCATCCATGGCTTTGGTGACTGTCTCAAAGAAGTCAACCAAATTTAACAGGCATGACCTCCCTTTGACAAAACCAAACTGTGGGGGATTGCGTGTTTGGAGGTTGCCATTGCCCTTGTTAATGAGGTCCATAATAATCTGCTTCATGGCCTTGCAGATCAGGCTAGTTAGGCTGATAGGTCTATAATTTCCTGGATCTGTGGATGCTCCACCTTTGTGCAAAGGGATGACAGTGGCTGTCATCCACTCAGCTGGGATGAAGCCAGTACTCAGGCTTTGGTTGAATAGAGTGCCTAATGGTGCTGCAGGTTCCTGCCTGAGTTCATGTAGGATGCTGCCTGGGATGATATCAGGTCCCATGGAAGCTGTATTTTTTGCCTTTGAGAGGGCAGTGATGACTGCTCCCTAGAGATAAGGTGAGGGGGGGAAGGTGCTAGGGATGTCCTGATTTATTGATGGGGGGAGACAGAGGGGTGATGTTTTTGTCTGCCAGCAGGTTGGCTATATCTATGGCATTTGTATATGTGGTGTTGTTGACCACCAGATCTGAGCATATCTGAGTGCTTCCTTTGAGATTGCAGACATATGTGAAGAAGGTCTTTAGTAGATGTGGTCAATTTGGACTCAAAGTTTGCTTTGGAGGATTTCACTAGTGTTCTTATTTGCTTGTTCAGGCTAAGGAGAAATTGCTTCCAGTTATGCACTTGCTCCTTCTTGGTCCTGGACAATATTTTTTTCCTTTTATTATAGAGAATATGTATTGCAGATGTCCACCAGACAGGTTTACTCTTCCTTCAGGAGGATGATTTTGTCCTATTGGGTATTCCTGATTCCATGCAGCTATATAAATGCTCATATAGTACTTTGGTGTAGGTTTGAACATATGTGCCAGTTCCTATGGAGGGAAAGAGGGCTGTGAAGTTGTTAGCACCTTCCCTCAAGGGGTTGTAATCAGCTTTGGAGAAGTTTTTTTGTTTGAGCCTAGCTGGTGAGTTGGGGGGGGGGTCTGGGGAGATGATGACTTTGAAAATCACTGCTTTGTAGTCGGATCTTACCAGGGAGATTGACACTGTGGTGATGCTGCAGTGGTTATTCATGTTGGTTAATACCAAGTCCAAGATATTTTCACCTCTTGTGGGGTTCTTGACCAACTGATCCAAGGGATTTACATTGTCAAAATCAAGGAGTCTCTGGGCATTTGTGTTTTGGCATGAGTGGTTCTTCTAATGTATGCAAGAACAAAGATGAGACATACCACCAAGGCTGTCGTGAAATGAACACGTCACGTTAAAAAACAAATTCTTTAATCCAAACAATAAAATGTAGTATAAAACACAGTTCTAGGGTGGATAAGTGCTTTCAGTGAAAACCTTTTTCAGATCTTCACCCATTAACCAACAGCATTTCTTATAAAAGGAGTAATAGCCAATCATCAAGGATCAGGAACAAGCTGGACCAATGAGCTTCTAAGACTGAATCAACCATTTAGCATATCAAGATGACAATTTCTTCCAATCAGGAGCATGCCAGACTCAAATTCATTCAGAATCACTGTAGAACCAATCAACAAAAAACAGGAAAAAGCTGGTCCAATGAACTAGTCATATTGAACCAGCTATTTAGCATAACAAAAGGACCAATCATCTTTAATCAGGAAGCTTTTCCGCCAAAAGGAACCAAGTCATGACTATTCATAGTCATGAAGCTTGACTTCCAATAGAAATTAGACCTTAACTATTCATATTCATGTGAGGAAAAGAATAACTGAAAACACCCAATAGAAGCAAAAGGAGACTAAGGAGCAAAGTACGATGGCCATGCTGACTTAAATGCAGGTCTTCCTGAATGATGGCATGATTTTTCTTTTCTATCAGTAAAGTGGCTCTGTTTCTTAGAAAAACTCTTTGTTTTTCTGATAAAGTGACTGTGTACAATGACAGTTGCAACCAGCCAATCAAGAAAAATAACTTCAAATGTAAATAAGGCAATATCTATTAGTAAAAGCAAGGACCACCAAGGGATAAACACTTCAGTGATTCCAATAATGAAGTAAGTCAGTCACCTATTCCAAAACATACACAGGAGCGAAAAACAGTTAAAATCAGTAAAATTGTGCCACAGGTAAATATTCCAAAATTCAAACGAAACTAACAGTCAATACCAAGGCGTAAAAAGTGAATAAAAATTGTTTATTGACAGGCGTAAAAGAGTAAGCGCTTTCACCCTAAGGCTTCATCAGACTATAAAAACATTCATCAGAGAAATATTTAAAAAACAGGAAAACAAACACCATAGGCTGAATCAGTCATACATGTCAGTAGTGTCTATTAAGCACATAAAGGTAAAGATCTCCTTTTAAAGAAACCGCAACCATGTACATAAATAAATCAAGGCAAAATACTCAATATGAACAAGACAATTGTCTATTTGAAATCATTGTTGGCGTTAAAAAACAAGACTTCCAAAAAGCCTATAGATTACATTATAGGGGCATCCTTGATTTCAGTCTGGGCAATCTCCTCTTCCGGAGGATGGGTTTCAAGTGGATCTTATCATTTAACCCAGGTATTCTGTCCGCTCTACAGCGGATGATCCAACGTAACTCACATTCCTTGGTATAATTATCTATATCGCCCCCTATGATACTGGGTGCAATAATTTGTATAACATAAAATTTAAAGCAATGTGTCACCCCTAACTGTTTACAGTGTTTGGCCAGAGCATTGTGGTCTGAATCAACACGTATATGATAAACGTGTTCTCTAATGCGTTCTCTCAGCTGTCTATTAGTCTTCCCAATGTAGACCGCTACACATGATACACACCTAGCAAGGTATACCACATTTATACTGTGGCAATTGGTCTTGGTATGGAAACGAAACTCATGTCCAGTTACAGGTTGTACAAAATCATTGCCAGTATCAATATACTGACATTGTCTACAGTGATTACATGGTATAGTATTATAAGTGGACAAAGTAGATAAAATGTTCAAATTCATAGGGTAGTGACATAGCATTTGTTTCAAATTTTTCTTGTTTTTATAAAGAAATTTAGGTCTTGAGCCCACAACATCACTGATATCATCATCAAGTAAAAGGGTTTCCCAATGTCTCTCAATAATTTCTCTTACATGTCCAATGCCTTCCGTAAAAAACAAGGGTACTTTCAATCCACATGCCCTCATTGGTTGTGTGATGTTAACATTATTACCCCAATCCGAGAAGTATGGATGTGCCCTTGAAGTCCTTAACTCATTCACCAACAAGACCGCCTTATCCACCTCTGCTTTATTATAACACCTCTCAGTAAGCCTATTACTATGATTTAACACTTCTTGTTCATATCCCTCATCCAAAGGATTAAGTCTGGACGCTCTCATTACTTGTCCTTTCACTACATTGTCAAAGACATGCCTGGGGTGCATGCTGTGCCTATGAAGTAAAGTGTTCCTATAGTATGCTTTCCTATGCACGGATGTATTTAACAATCCATTCTCAAGTCTTATTATGTTGACATCTAGAAAAGAGATATCATACATAGAGAAACATAAGGTAAAACTAAGGAAGTCAGTTAAATTGTTCATAACTGACACAAAATCCGTAAGACTAGCTTCATCACCCCTCCAAATCAAAAAGAGGTCGTCCACAAACCGCTTGTAAAATCCAACATGTTGTTGAAAGGCTTCTAATGGAAAAAGAAGTTCTTCCTCCCAGTCAGCCATTACTATATTGGCATAGCTATTGGCACACAAAGTGCCCATAGTTACACCATCCTTCTGAAGGTAAATATTTCCGTCAAACATAAACACATTATTATATAATACTGTTTCCAAAAACAGCGCTAAAAGAGCTATTGTGTTACTGTTCAAGTTGGATTTCATGGTTAAATAACGTTGTAATCTGACAACTCCTAAGTCATTAGGAATGACTGTAAACAGGCTCTTAACATCTAATGTTACTAAAATATAGAAACCATCATCGCCTAAAGTCATAGTATAACTATTTAGATCTAAAAGAAACTGTTTACTATCTTTCAAAATCAACAGGTTAGCCTCCACGACTGGCCTTAGATGGTACTCTAAATAAATTGAAAAAGTTGCAGTGAGCCATCCCTGCCCAGCAACTATAGGACGCAAAGGTGGCTTAAGGATTGATTTATGAACCTTGGGCAAACCTTGAATTATAGGTATAAGTGGATTGTTCACCCTTAAATACTTAAACAGACTCAAAGTGATGTTGTCACTCTTGATCAAATCATCAAGCATATCATATACCCTAAAAACCTTGTTGGTTACTTCCAACAAATCAATTTTTGAGTAGAAAGTCTCTTCTTCTAACATAACCCTCATACTCTCAAAATAATCGGCACAATCCATTAAAACAATGGGACCTCCCTTGTCAGCCGGTCTAATTACTATCGAACCATCCCTACTCAAGTCTAAAAGTGCCTTTCTCTGCAAGTAAGTTAACTTATATCTCTTATCCCTGTTCTTGACACTACGGTTCTCCTCATAATACTTATATAAGTCATTTTCCCCTAATCTGGAGAAAGTATCTAACAGAGGATGTAATGTAGGTGTATAGGTACTAATGGGTCGGAATTTAATTGGAAGTTCATTACCATCATTATTTCCTTCATTATCACCAAAATCTAATTACAGTTGAACATTCCGCACATACAATTTAATGTCTAAAATAGAATCAGTTATATCACCATTGTTGGTGGGTATAAACGTTAGTCCTTTATTAAGGACGTGTTCCTCATATTTACTTAAGACTCTATGTGACAGATTCACAACTAAAGACCTTCCACTCTTTCCCACATCTTCTTCAGAGTGGGACCGGTATACTCTCCCCCTGACCCCTTCCGTTTCTGCCACCCTCTGCTCACTGATCTCTATCTCCCAGCCTGACAGAGAGACTCTATCGGGAAAGGGGTCTGAGGGTTAATACCACGTTCTTGTGAAAATGTTGACATGGGTTTATTACAACCAGTTTTCCTCCTCACTACAGGTTCATCATTAGGGGCGGTAGGCCTCAACATATTATTAATAGGCCTTTGCTCATGATTAGTATTAGAAGTCACACAAACAGGTACATCAGATATTGCCGAGGTATCAACATTACTATCATTGACGGCATTTACATTAGTCTGGTTACAATCAACAATTTCATTATTATCTTTATTCAAACCAACTCTAACTGTGTTAAAAAGACCATTCAAAGTTCGTTCTACACCTCTTGTCACTGGAGCATTAATATTCTGTCTCGGCCAAGTGAAGACATGGCCAAGTTTAAAATCTTTGACGTCTCTTAAAATCTTATTTCTCTTCTGTTCTAAGAGACGTTTCTCATACAATAAGACATTATCCATGAGTCTATCCAATCCCAACTCAGCCTTGGGGGTTAAATATTTCTTTGTAATCAGATTATAAATTTCATTAACTTTATTTCTCAAGGAGTCCTCTTCAGGATGATAAAATTCATTAAGTAACTTCATGTAGTTAAAACTGAGTTCCAAATTGAGCTGTTGCCATTTGAACAGCAACTCAGGATATAAATTACCTGTGGTAGGCATCTTTAAAATACGCAGCCCCTGAGGTACTATACGCTTCTGGATACAAGCCTTGAAATGTTGACGTTATAACTGCAGCCTTTTTAATTTCAGAAAATCGATCTCTAACCTATTCAGGTCCTCTCCGAGCCCTGTAAGATTCTCCACATCGTTGGTATCAAAATCATGTTCTAAGTTAGGTTCATAGAACATGAGTAGGTTATCCGAGCCAGAAACGCAGTCCTGAAACCGGGACGACTTCCGGTTAACTGTAGTAGGTTCCTCCAACGTATACGGCAACTCAACATTATTGTTCATAGTAACTGCCATTCTCCCTTCATGGTAAGTTGAAAGATATGTAAACCACAATAATAAAAGCAAGGACCACCAAGGGATAAATGCTCCAGTGATTCCAATAATGATGTTTTTATAGTCTGATGAAGCCTTAGGGTGAAAGCGCTTACTCTTTTACGCCTATCAATAAACAATTTTATTCACTTTTTACGCCTTGGTATTGACTATTAGTTTCGTTTGAATTTTGGAACATTTACCTGTGGCACGATTTTACTGATTTTAACTGCTGTTTTTCGCTCCTGTGTATGTTTTGGAATTGGTGGCTGACTTACTAATATCTATTAGTAATTGCAAGGCCAAAGTAACCAAACAACTGTGATCAAAAACACCTTCTTCTTATATGAAGGGAAAGAAAATAAGACAGCAGAATTCATAGCCCGAATATACTCAAGTCTGTAATGCAATCAGCATGTTACATTAGATCAATTTCATTTCTTGACAAGGCCTCTTGCTTTTTAAATGGACTTAAGGGGGATAACATCATTAAGACCAAGTGGACGATCAGTTCTGAGTTCCATAATCCGTTTAGTTTCTTGTAGTTCAGTGTTGCTACGTAAATCACCCCTTCTCAAATTCTCTCTTACCATACTTATGGCCATAAAATGAAACTGGTGTGTTTTGTTGTTTTTAATATGAACAAATAAGGCATTAGTCTCAACACTGTTGCGAATGTCAGATAGGTGTCATATAATCCGTTCTTTAAAAGGTCTATTTGTTTTGCCTACATAGTAGGCTGGACAGGACATACAAGTGGCTATGTAAACAATGTTGGTGCTCTTACAAGTGGCTCTCCCATGGAAATAGTATTTGAATCCAGTAACTGGATGTACAAAAACAGTTTTGTTACAAATATATGGACAAGCCTTGCAAAACCCACATCTCCATGTCCCTTTCCGTGCATCACCATCATTCTGACATAACAGCCTTTTTAAATTTTTTTTGTTCTTATAAGAGAAACTGGGGAAATCACCCACTGTGTTCCTGATTTTTGGATCGGAAATCAGAATCGGCCAATATTTCTTGATTATCCCCCGTACACAAGCATTATCATAGCTGTAGGTTAAAGTACATCTCAAACGCTTAATTCATTGTCTAGGCAGAGTCATTACACTATTTGAATCTTGTGAGTAATAGGGATGTCCTCTACTCTCCCTTAAATCCATTACTTCATCACATTCCATATACACTTTGTTCCTTTTGTAACCTCTTTTAGTGAAATCAGAGACTAATTTGTTCTATTCATTCAAGTAATCATCATTGCATGTGCACAATTTGGACACTCGCGTTACCTGGTTCTTGACTAGGTTGTGAAAGATGTGCTTTGGGTGCATGCACGTTTGATATAACATATGGTTCCACCATGTGGGTTTTCTGAAAATGCTGGTGTCTATTCCTTTTGTGGCATCCAAGGTCAACCTTACATCCAGAAAATCAATAGTTCTAGATGACACTTTCAGAACAAACTCAAGGAAGTCAGTGGTACTTTCCAAGTAACCAAAGGATTTCCATAAACTGTATTCGTCCCCTTCCCAAACAATAAAGATGTCATTCACAAATCGTTACAAGAGACCAGCTGTGTGTTCCATGTATTTGGGTCTATTGCCCATTCATTTTCCCATTGCACTAAGACCAAGTTAGAATAGCTATTAGTGCATAGGGTACCCATGGCAACACCCCATTTTTACCAATAATACACATCTCCATAGAAGAAAGTATTATTCTCAAGCACTAGCTCTACTAGGCTACAAATGAGGGAGTTGTCAACATCATTTGCTCAGCCTAATTTTCTAATACATTCAATACCAAAGTCATTCTGTGTTACAGTAAAGAGGCTGTGAATGTCCATGGTCACAAGTAGTAGGCCTTCATAATTAGTTCTAGTGCCTATCTCCTCGTAAAGTTGGTTAAGGAACTGAGGTGTATCACATAGTACTGTTCTAGCTTTAGGTACCAGTTGCTTTAATTCATCCTCCACAAAGATAGAGAGTGGTTCCATGAGCCACCCTCTACTGCGACTATTGGATGCATAAGTGGATCTTGTTCGTTCTTGTGCACCTTTGGTAGACCACTTATAGTGGGAATGATTGGATTCATAACATCAAAGAAATTATACTGTTTCTGAGTAATACCTCGAGTCATCAGTTTGTCATACAATATATCCTGCATTTCCTTGATGAGTTTCATCACAGCCTTGCTGTTTATTTTATTATAGGTGCATCTATCATTCAACATGCACTCCATCTTGCTAGTATAATGGTTGCTGTTCATTACCACAATTGATCCACCTTTATCCGCATGTCTTATGACTATGTCCTTTCTTTTCATTAGATTAGTCATTGCCTGACATTCTTCAGTACTTAAATTGCAAAAATGTTCATTATGACCACCGTGCCTCAATTGAGCGACCTCATCTTCACACAGGCAAACAAAAGTGTTGACCAGTGGATGGAAGAGAGGTACAAAAGTGCTAGGTTTTTATATTGCCTCCGTATCTTTTCACTTTGTTCATTATCATTACCAAAATATATATCTGAGTGTAACATTCCTTCCAAAACACTTTATGTCGGTGGTATATTCATTTAATGGCGAATGGAGAGAGGGTATGAAAGACAACCTTTTCTATAAAACAGCTCATTCCATAGCAGTCAGCTCTTTATCCGAGATGTTAAAAAACAATGAATCTGTCCCAAACTCATCACTTAAGTGACTGTCCCTTTCTTTCTCTCCCTGCTCATAGATCTTGGAGAGCATGATTAAAAAAGGGTGATTCCGATAAATAGCTAATCTTGATATGCTAAATGGTTGATTCAGTCTGAGAAGCTCATTGGTCCAGCTTGTTCCTGATCCTTGATGATTGGCTATTACTTCTTTTATAAGAAAAATTGTTGGTTAATGGGTGAGGATCTGAAAAAGGTTTTTACTGAAAGTGCTTATCCACCCTAGAACTTTGTTTTATGCTACTTATTATTTTTCGTATTAAAGAATTTGTTTTTTAACGTGACGTGTTCATTTCACGACAGCCTTGGTGGCAAGCCTCATCTTTGTTCCTGCATGTTCTTTACTTGTTGAGACTACTTTTGGTAATGTAGTGCTTTTTGTTTTTATGTTCTTCTAATGTATGGTTGTATAGTTAAAGTTGCTGAAGATCAGGGTAAAGGATTGAATCTTGATAGAATCAAAGAGGTCCAGATTGGTGGAGTCGGTTTCCTGAGTCAAAGTTGGGGATCTGTAGCTAGCTATGATTTGAAAAGGGTTCTTGTCAATGGTTAACTGCACCTGGAGTGTCTCCTGTACATCATACTGTTTGATCAGCCTGGAGGTGTGTATGCCTTTTATATATATTGCAACTCCACCTCCTATTGTTTTGCTGCCCACAGTTTGGGGTCTAAAAGTGTGATAGGATGAGTAACCTGGTATGGCTGGGGTGCTGTCCACAGCTTTGAACCAGGTTTCTGTGACTACACAAATCTCAGCATCTTCCATGGTTAAGAATGTTTGCAAAGAGTGCAGTTTCATGTTTAAACTTCTAACATTTAGCAGCATGACAAAAAGTGTTGGTAGAAGGTGTTGAAAAGGTTCAAAAGTCTATGGGTTATAACCCCATAGGCAGATGTTATAGAAAATATGTACCATTGGACAACAATACAGATAAGAGGAAAGAGAATGTCTCTTTTGTAGCTAAATACAGCTTGTTTAGTGTAGATCTAGTGAAATCCCTTAATTATTTTTGGTGCTTTCTGGTACAGCAAAAATAATTTTGTGATATTCTGGAAGAAAGACCCTGTGTATCATACAAGCATGGGAGATGTGACAGTTAGAGGTAGATTTGTAGTTTCTAAGGTTAATATTGGAAGGGGAAGTGGCCTTAAATGGATCTTCCCTTGTGGATGGTGTTCTTGTTGTAATTTTGTGGTTAGGCTGTTTGCGAATATTAATGGAAAAATATGAGAGACAAAATATTTTTAAATGTGACACTGAGAGGGCTGTCTATGTACTTAGATGCCCATGTAATAAATACTTTGTTGGTGAATGTAAAAGAGCATTGAAAGTTAGAATTTTAAAACATATTATGGACATAAAGAAATGTAGGATAAAGAGCCCAGTTGCATCACATTTTATAGAACATCATGGTAGTAATGTGGAAGGACTTCAGGTCGGTATACTAGAACAGGTTAAGGTGGATATGTTCAATACTTCTCTTTTTAAACTTAAAAATCTATTACAAAAATAATCTATTTTTATATTAAAGTATGAAACTTTGGTCCCTAAGAGACTTAATACAGAATGTAATTGGTGGGTTTTAATTGGGTAAATGTTTTGGTAAGATATAATTACTTTAGTTATTTTACTGAAGAACTAGGGGAAATTGTTTTGTATATGAAGGATTTGTGTTATTTGTGTTTTTTGTACTCTGAAAAGTTTTTTTAGATGAAGCACTAAGAGAGAGATTTTATCCAAATAAAATACTACTGTTTAGAAAACCACTTGGTGGATTCCTGGTCGTGTGTGATCTGTTGTTGCTGCAGCTGATATTTGGTACTTCTGTGGTCTCTAATTTGCTAAAACCGTCTCTGAATTATTAAATTCCCATTATAATTGTTGAGACAGACACTGCAGTATATAAATCTAAGTGCAATCATTGATGATCAACTTAAAATCAATCTGCACATGCAAAACTGCATAAAAAGACACATCAAAAACTGGGCTTGCTTTATAGAAATAAAAAAATCCTCACCTGTGACTCCAGACCTTCCCTTGCCTATGCCTACCTTCTTCCCAGACTTCCTTGCTCCTGGATGAGATACCCTTACTAATAAGGTGGGCCATGTCGAAAGCTTTCTGTACAACAGAGGCAATATGGTGGTCAAAAGTCAGTTTGCTATCAACCTGGGTGCCCAAGTCCCTCACAGCTGATTGCATGCTTAGGACCTTGTTATTAATGTGATAATTTGTGAGGATGTCACTCTCCCTAAAGGGGATGATGATGCATTTTTTTGTGATTCAGTTTGAGGGCATGTTTCTGGCACCAGTCATTTGCTTGGGTAAGACCCTCTTGGAGGATGTGCACATCAGTAGGGGAATTGATGGCAAAGCCCAGCTTGCAGTCTTCTGCAAACCTGGTCAGCCATAGCCCACTGGTTATGGCCTGACCTTCAGAAAAGTATATTCCAAACAGCAGAGGCCCAACACCAATCCCTGTGGTACACTGTTCATTACAGGTCTACTGCTTGAGGTGGCTTCCCCTATTTTGACTAGGTGAGTTCTATCAGTGAGTCAGTTTGCTAACCATGTGGTAACATATGGATTGATGGTCCCACACAAACAACTTATCTCTGTCCTCAATAACCTATCCTTCTCACAATCAGTCGCCAATTGGTTTCAGAGTTACCTGTCTGACCGCCAACAATCCGTTGTATGGCAGAATGACATATCTCCCCAACTACCTGTCTCCATAGGGGTTCCCCAAGGATCCATCCCTGGAACCCTACTTTTCTCTGTTTACACCAATAATCTAGCCTCTGCTACCAAACATGGCACACTCATCCAATACGCAGATGACTCTACCATCATCTGCTCAGCCCAGTCCCTACCCAAACTGCAAAAAGTCACACAGGAAGCCTTTTCCTCTGTTGAAACATGGTTATCCGATGCCCAATTAATACTCAACCCAAACAAAACTAAACTACTCATCTTCCAACCCACCAAACATACTCAAAACAACTCTCACTTTAACATCACAGCAAAAGGCAACACCACTATATACCCAACTGAACACACCAAATTGCTAGGAGTGGAAATAGACAATAAACTAAAATTTGACATTCACATATCCATGACCATAAAAAAAGTCCACAAAAAACTAGGAGCATTATACAGAAATAAACAATTTCTCACCAAAGCAGCAAAGATTTCAATAGCAAATTCCCACCTTATCTCCACGCTACTTTATGCCTCTCCAGTATATACCAACCTAAGGCAATGTGATCTAAACAAGCTAGAGACCTTCTACAACAAAATTGCAAAATTCACCACAGGGGCATCCTACCATAGTCACCACTGTCTCTCACTTGCTGAACTGGGCTGGCTTGAACTCCCTCACCTCCTTCAGTGGTATCAACTCTCAGTCACCCACAAACTAGTAAACCATCCACTAAATGTCCCATCCCTCCAGAATCTACTCCAACCCTATCGCACCACCAGACCACTAAGATCCAGCAATAAAAATCACTTGCAGATCACTAAAGCCAATAACTCTGCTGGTGAAGCACTATTCTCTTGCGCCATAGCCAAATTATGGAACTCACTCCCACCCACAGTTACCTCCGTACCATCATGCACCAACTTCAAAACTTTATTAAAAGCGCACCTAAAAACATGCTGGCTATGCCCTTGCAACTCCCACTCTAATATCATCCACCCCATCCAACTACTACCTTTCTTTCACCTCCACTAACTACCTTGATGATAGCAAGCTCAGATGCTCATAAGCCTAGTACTTATTATACAGCAGGAACTTCTCATTGTTACATTTGTTAATGCCTGTTATGTACTTCACAGATAAAGATTCTAGTTGTCTACTGATGTGCTATGTTCTTCATCTGTAAATCTGTTGTAAGTAATTTCTATGTTAAATTGTTAATCACTATGTAATCCAATGCAACTACTGTCTGTTTATTTTACTGTGGAGCTTTTCTCCCCGGGCCTCCGCTGAAAATGGACCCACATCCAGTCGGACACTCCCGGTCAACAAATTTAAATAAATAAATAAAATAATAATAAAATGCCCAGCTGAGAGAGTTTAACTATTATACCTAAGTGGGGATTACTATCGATGTGGTCAGTTTGGACTCAACCTTTTTGTAATGTACAGCAACATTTAAGAAAATTTTGAAGATGTATACCCAGATATATTAAATAGAATTAATAAACATTGCATACAACTTTAAATGGATTGTACGCAACAAAAACACATACTACGTCCGCACACAATTCACATAAACATCATGTTCCTCTGCTGCATAGCAGCATATACTACTGTGTACCTGGAGAAGCCCACTTAATGGGATAGGTGTAGAAATGAGGGCCTTCACCATATTCTATAATTCACAAAGATGTGAAATGAACAGGACAGTTTGCAGGTATTCTGCAATATAGCTGTAATATACGAGGACTAGACGTACCAGCTAACCATGCCAAAGTAACCTGGTGTACGTGATGCCTCCAGTACAGTGAGGTTATGCTCAACAGACAATGGCTAAGCAAAAATATTTGGAAAACTAAGAAAGCATAAAGCATAAAGTATAATGCAATAGACATATACTTAGTACACCATGTAGGCAGCTGTATGGTCACAACAGTAGAATGTGTCACTACATACAAAGTGGTGGGCCAGCATCCCTAAGTTGAAAGCACCAGTGAACTACACATGAAACAGCATTGCAGTGATAGAACTGTCAGTAAAAATGTTGCTCACTATCCCAGTTTATCCTGCCATTAACCCACATTGACTTTTAGGCACTGTACAATGCAGCACAAACATAAGATCACCCCCTATCAAACTATATGCAATAACACTCAGAATTTTCAAATCCATTAGTCAAGTAATGTTCAACCGTCTGATTTAGAGGTTGTAGATTAACTTGCTGTGGCAATGATTGAAGGGATACAAATGACAAACTGAAGTATAAACATATTTTAACAATAATAACAAAGGCCATTGGGCAAAGGCAAATAAATCACAGTAAAAACAAATTATATTAATAAACTTGGGCATTGATTTGTAAGACCAAACACAGCAAGATTATTTCATCATTGAAGGGTTAACAATGGGTGGAGGGGTTATAAAAACTTTCTACTTCACAACATTGTTACTTCTTATTGGGGCTGAATTTTATCGTTTAACTGATCAGTGTGATGTTCCTCCTCTGGGCCAGTAATCAAGGAGCCTAAACCCTCACCACTGACACCAGTGAGGGATGTTCACTTGGAACAAAAATAGATACACACAGTATTTCCAGATGCAGCTCTCTGCATTAAGCACAGTTTCCCTTATGAGCACACAAGGAACACACTCAGTCCGGGAGTTGTGTTTCCCTCTCTCTCTCTCTCTCTCTCTCTGCAGGCCCAAAATTAGTCTCCACTGGCACAGCTGTAGAGTTGAGTCCTCAGCCGGGTGTCCGTGCCAAGTCCTCCATCAGTCTCTCCATCACACCAGTGCTCTGTGTCCCTGCTCCAGGCAGCTCACACACACACACACACACACACACACACACACACACACACACACACACACACACACACATACACACACACACACTCTTTGAGATTTGATTTGCACAGACACACACACACACACACACACACACACACACACACACACACACAGACACTCTTTGAGATTTGATTTGCACACACACACACACACACACACACACACACACACACACACACACACACACACACACACACACACACACACACACACACACCTGGGAAAGGCTGGCACAGATTTACTCACTCTGCTACACTTTGCACAGACTATAAGGTAATTACTGCCACCAGATACTCCAAAGTCTGCTACTTTAAGGCTCTTATAAGGGTAACCAATTATATTGAGTGAAATTAATACTGATACAAATGGTAGTGTTTGACCAATGCAGCAAGGCTTTCAGGAGTGGCCATAGTGTTACCAAATAAATATAAGCACTCTCAATGGTTAACATATTCTGTAAAAGACCAGCCAGAGTGAAAAGTTTAAATATAATTAATAAATAATAAAATAACATGAAAATACTGAATATCTATTTACAATAACACCATAGTTTCAATCACAGAAAATATTTAAAAAGACACAGATGAATAGATTCAGACAAATACAGAAAAACAGTGCTTAACTAATCTCACTATATTTTCCTGACCAATGTAAAGAAGTACTGTTCCCTGGTTACTTACTATGGCAAGGCAATATGAAGTGGGTGAGTGTTACTTCTGTGTCAGGTTTCAAAAACAGACTGCTCAGAGACATCTGTCTCATCTAGTATTAAAATATTTCAGTCCTGGATTACAGAATGACATCACATAATCTGGTCATCTGACGTCTGGTTCCCATACTACCCTGTTTGCTAGAAGCTGCCAGGATTTAGCACAGATACGTTACCTTACACACCTAGAGCTTTGCTAAGGTCTGTTGCAGATTCTGGAAGTCATAAAACAATTTCAAACTTCCACCCTTCCAGAATAGCAATTATTTCACCCCCAATGACAATATAGAAGGCTTCCTAGTATAGACATTTTGTCTCTGGCTGCATTGAGACCTGTGAGATACAATCTTTATGGCCTAAATTAAATAATTTAATTTCAGGATATTTTTCTAAAAGTTAGCTGGGGCTGAGCTTAACGTCCTCTCTTCCAGCATCCTCTGTTACAATATATACATTTAATCAGTTACAATAGTACAGTATGCCATACATGTATATATTTTTTCTGTCCATCAGGACACACTCTAGGTACATCTTTAACACAAGCAGGTTTACCAATACATTTTTCTACATGAGCATCTGTACAAATATACAAATGACATATAATTCTTTGCAAAACTCTAGCTAGCTCTGCTGGAGTATGTTACACATCCACTGCCTTACTTCTCCTGGCATAGCTGACAATATCTCACATCATCACAATTAGTCACAGATATTTCTGAAGAGGTTGATAGGCTCTCTATGGGAATGAAAGAGGGATGGTATTTCATTTTCTGAAGAGTTAAGACTACCAGGGTGTTACCTCATGCAGTGGGCAATAAGCAGGGTTGCAGATATAGTAGGACATACAGCATTTTATTTATACTTCACTTTAATGCACTCTGTGGGAACAGATGCAGTATGCATATATGTAGTTGTTTCCCATGCCTGATACTTAGGAAACACTTACTGCTGCTGTGTGCTTTCCATGTCTGATCCAGTTCTCTGATACTTGTAGTGTTGGGCCCTGTGTGATCATGTTTTTGGTACTTATTGTGGAGCATCTTGTGTGATCAGGTTCTCCACTGGTTGTAGGGGAGGGTCACATACGATCATTTATGATCAGGCTCTTCTGTACCTGTTTGGTGGGCCATGTGTGAGTAGGTTCTCAGATACTTGTAGTGATAGGCCACTTGTGATCTGGTTCTCCAGTGCGACACATGTGAGGAGGTTCTCAGGTACTTGTAGGGGAGGGCCATATGTGATCAGGTTAAACAGTCCTCTTCAGATATTACCTGTTAGAGCTTAGAATATTTCTAACCTCAGTTTGTGCTATCCAGACAGATTTTTTTCACAATTATAGCTGTGCCCATTTCACTATGCATCTCTCTGTCCTAATCTCTTCATTCAGGTTATATTCAGTCATTGAATAACAAATATATTAAACCTCTGTTCATCTAACGTTCATTTCAACGAACGTTCAATCACTGAATATTTTACTCAGGGAACTGAGCTGGTTGGCCAGCTTTAGGAAATGTGGCCTTTTCCCCACTGTAGGGAGATCTCAGAGTTGGTATATATAAGTGAGGGGGGGCATAACCCTCACTTTGATTGGTTTGATATACTACAGTGTGTGTTTTAGTATGCATGTTGATCCACTGTCTCTTTTCCTGGATAAAATAATTATGAACAAACATTCTTTGAATAGAAAGTCTGATGTTTTACATTTGATGAATAGAGGTTCAATGTATTTGTTATTTGATGACTGAACATAGTTTCTGTAGATCAATATGTATGTATGCCTTTAAGAAGCTTTCTAGGGGCTTGCACAAATGTATAAATACTTAGCATGTGTGAGCCTGACTACCATTTTGTAGTAAGCTGTTGAGATGTAAGCATGCATGTCTGTAGTCTGCCAGTTAATCAAGTTCATTTATATTTTGTACTGCTACTGTCCATCCTGATGTGTTTCTATGTAATAAAGGATATAAATGAACTACCCTGCCTTTTTGTCTTTAATAGTAAAACAAGATGAGTGACATGGTGTCAGAAAGAGATCCAGAAATCCAGATTCAGGACCGAGAAGGCACTCATTTAATGGTGGAGGAATATAGAGGAATGAATCATCACTACTGCATGTATAATTCACAAAAACAGGTCAGAAACGTACTTCAGGTACCAAAGCTTACTTAAATGATTTCTTATTCACAAAATATAAACTGAAGCACTCAGAATGCTCTAAACAAATACGAAATGAGTAAATGAAATGTCTGAAACTGTGACATATTGATAAAAATATTTGAATAACTATGGAAAATGTTTGAAATAAAGTCCAAATCACATAAAATGAATAAAATAAGAAAAATGACTGCATTTTTTAGCTATGAGCTACTTTTTGACATTAATTAAAGCAGTTCAAGTTATCCAAAATATACAAAGTGTTCACCAGTTTGTGCAGTATTACAGTACAATTATTTCACAAAATACAGCTATTTCAAAGCATATTTCGTAAAGTACAGTATTTCAAAGAGTTTTTTGTGCATTTGAATGTTATTACAAGTACTGGCTATGTGTACATGTTCGTATATACTACAAGGGCCCTTTTTTCAGTGTGTTTGGGCATACTTTGTTGGCATGGCTGAAGGATTTTGAAAACCAGCTCCACTTGTCTTTGATAATGAATAATGATATTGCAGAGAATTTTTGAGTGTTTGAGCAAGAGTATGATATTTTCATGCAAGCTGAATTTTCTGATAAAGATAACCATACAAAAGCATTTATTCTGCTTAATTTAGCTGGTTCAGAAGCCATAGAAAGAGAGCATTCATTTGTGTATGCATCTGCTGTGTTTGCAGGAGGGGGAAAACAGTCATATAGTGGTACTGGGTGAGTCAAGGGAAGACCCTGAGTGCTTAAAATGTAAATTTAGAGAAATGTGTAATCCCCAAACGAATATTACAATGGAAAGGCACTTATTTTACACAAGAGATCAAAAGCCTGGGGAAACTTTTGTAGCATATATAACTGACTTGAGAAATAAGGCTAAAATGTGTAGATTTGTTGATTTAAGGGATGAGTTGATAAAAGACAGACATGTGTGGTATTAAAGATGATGCTGTGAGAAAGATTTTGCTTCATGACAGTGAGTTAACTTTGAATAAGACCATTGAGATTTGTCAGATATATGAGCTTACAGAAAGGCACACAAATGTGCTTTAAATGAGAAATGACTGCTTCCAGTATCTTTTAGTGTTCATGTTGATAGTATGCAGCACATGGTTAAAAGAAGCAGGCCCAAGCAAATGACAGCAACTGTAAGCCCTGTAACAGTCACTGGGGAAATCCTGTTACTTTCTAGCAAATTTCAGAGTGGGCACAGTCTAAGTGAAGCACAAGAGTGAGTCAGCAAACTCAAAGAATGTGCCTGTACCCAGTTTCAAGGTCAGCTGTCATAATTGTGGTGCAAATCATGAACCCAAAAGAGATTAGTGTTTAGCTTTTGGTCAGCAATGCCACAAATGCCATTAGCCATTTCAAAAGGTTTTGTAAATCAAATAAACATTCTTTTATTAAAAGCGAACATTCAAAGAGACAAGTTGATCAATTAGAAAGCTGTGACCCTACTTTTTATGTTGATGGTGTGTCAGTGCTTCACGAAACAGTCATTGCAGTAGATTTATGGGCAATGAAGTGTTTTGTACTGTTCAGATAAATGGGTCTTCCAGAGAGCTCAAAGGTGACACAGGTTCAAAGTGCAATATTATGTCAGCAGAAACATTTGCTAGAGTATGTGCTGGTGATAAGCTTGATTTGGCAAAGTGTGCGAAGCTTGATGCTTATGGTGGTGAAGAAATTCAAACTGAAGGCTCAGTAGTGCTTCCATGTTACTCTGCTGGAAACAGCTATGACTTGCAATTTTATGTGGTTTCATGTTACTTAAGACCGAGGTGTAAAGTTTCAAAGCCCCCATGCTGAAGGATAACACTGTCCAAGCTGCAAAATCCTTTACTAATGCATTCTACGGGCAGCTACAAGAATGCATGGATCATGCCATCCCAAGTAAAACCAAGACTTACTCCTCCAAGAAAAGGAAAGCAGTCTGGTGGACTCCTGCCATAAACAAGCTATATAATAGAAGGAGGAAACTAGTACAGAAAAGAGTAAAATCCCAAGAAGTTAAGACATCCTTGATCAGTATCAGAAAGAAACTACGATCCCTCATAAAATCATCCAAGGCGAGCTTTGAAAGAAAAATTGCCAAGGACTCCAAAGATAACCACAAGGCATTCTTTAGCTATGTCAAGAATCTAAGTGGCAATGCTCAGATCTGCTCGGAGTTAGTGCAGAATGGCACAAAATACACTGAACCGACCGATATCGCCAACATCCTGGCAGACAGGTTCAGCACAAACTTCACCCCCCTCTCACCCCCAAAAGGGCCCATAACCACACCAGAAGAATGTAGAGTCCCTGAAATCACAGACACTGAGGTTAAAACAGCCCTCTCCAAAGCCAAAAACTCAGCATCAATGGAATGGGACTGTGTCCCAGGCTGATTCCTACACGAGCTCAAAGAAGAACTAACTCCTCACCTAAACACACTGTTCAAACTCAGCCTCTCCAAACACTGGACCCTACCCCCTTTGGCTTTGTTAAGGGCAGATCATGCCTCCTAAACCTGGTGGACTTCCTTGAGACAGTTACCAAGGCTATAGACGAGGGAAAGGTGGCACACACAGCCTACCTAGACCTTGCTAAGGCCTTCAAAACCATTCCCCATTCTGGTATTATAGACAAGCTCACCAGCCTGAACATAAGCCCATACGTCACAAGATGGATTGCCAACTGGCTCATGGACAGAACCCACATGGTGACAGTTGCGGGAGCTAGGTCCGTCTCTAAACTGGTTACAAGTGGTGTTCCCCAGGGCTCAGTCCTAGGATCCCTCCTTTTCGGCATATACTTCTCAGAGGTACAGGCAAGCACAGGAGGACTATGGCTGACCAAGTTCACAGATGACTGCAAACTAGGGGCTATAATTGACTTTCCAGCTGACACAGACATCCTCCAAAAGGGTCTCACTGCAACGGATACCTGGTGTCAAAATCATGGCCTCAAGCTAAATGCCAAAAAGTGCTTAGTCATCCCCTTTGTAAAAAATAAAGTGCCCACAAACTACCACATAGGTCACAGTCCCCTAAATACGGAAGACATAATAAGGGATCTGGGGACCCAAGTAGATAGTAATCTCACCTTTGATAATCACATTGCCAAAGTGGTTAGAAAATCCTTCTACGTGGTCCACCTAATCAAAAAAGGGTTCGCATCCAGATCAAAAGAGGTCATTGTGCCCCTCTACTCATCACTCATCAGACCCATCTTAGCGTACAATGCTCCGTTTGGGATGTAACTTACAAGACACCTGCAACAGCTGGAAAGACCATGGAAGTACCTCACCAAGAGGATCAATGGCCTCAAACAGATGCCCTATGCAGCTCGACTGAAGAAACTCCAGTTGTACTCGGTTGCATACCGCCTACTCAGAGGTGATCTCTGCCTGACATACAAGGCCATATCCAACCCAGAATTGATGGACATGCTCCACCTAAAGAAAATCTTATCCCCTGGAGCCACATGCTCTAGGGATCTAAACCTCACCACAACAATAACTAGGATGTGCTGGAGGGATAGATTCCTGTCCCCAGAGACTTCCCATGATTTGGAACATCCCAATCTAGATTAGGCAGAGCTCCTCGCTAACACTCTTCAAAAGAAACCTTGACGAGTGTATGGGAAACAGAAAGTTTACCTTGGGGATGACTTCAGTGGCTCTGCTCGACAGAGGCACAGGGAACTAATCTAAGGGGATGGCAAAAGCCAACACATTCTGGCTAGGCTTATAAATGCCTTCGGGCAGATAGCCTAGTACCCACCTATGAACCTATGGTCAAAAGGCACATACGGTCATTATTAGGCCTCCGAGACAGTTTTAAAATGGGACTACTTTCAGTTAATCACAGGATCACAGGAGGTTACTAAGGCTATTGGCCCTGAGGCCCTTATAAACCTAGCCAAGAGTTTAGCCCATGATTAGACAAGTCAGCACCCAGAGCACCTGTCCAGCAGGGACACAGGTGAAATCCCAGGAGTGTATTTTCTGTTTCCCATCCAGTTATCCAGGTTGCACTTAAAAAGGGATAATGAGGTACTCTGCTTGATGTGGAGAGGGAGTCTATTCCACAGATGGGGGAGTCCCTGTGACACAAATCTGTCCTGCCAACAAGTCCTATTGATATCACAGACCAGGTTGAGGACACATGTATGGTTTGCTTGAGTAGAGCTTGACTTGCGGATATGTAGCAGTCTGAGATTGCTTTGTTTGTCAGACAGAGGTCACCTCTTGAGGAGTCTGTATGAAACTGAGTAGAGGGACAGGGCTTTTAGCCTATCTGTGTAGGGTAGGTGTTTGAAGCCCTGGATTCTCCTGGTGAGGAACCTCTGTGGTCTCTCCAGCTGCTGCATGTGCTTTGTGAGTTACAAGCGGAAGGGGGCGTTGTATCAATAATTGGCCTTATAAGGGAAGAATACAGGCATCTTATGACCTCTTTGTCCCTGGATGAGATACCCTTACTTATGAGGTGGGCCATGTAGAAAGCTTTCCGTGCAACGGAAGCAACATGGTGGTCAAAAGTCAGGTTGCTATCAACCTGGGTGCCCAAATCCCTCACTACTGATTGTGTAGTTAGGACGTTTTTATTAATGTGATATGTGGGGACATCACTCTCCCAAAAGGGGATGATAATGCATTTTTTGGCATTCAGCTTGAGGCAATGTTTCTGGCATCAGTCATTTGTTTGGGTGAGACCCTCTTGGATGAAGCCCACATCACTTGGGGAATTGATGACTGTACCCAGCTTGCAGGCATCTGCAATCTTGGTCAGCCATAGCCCACTGGTTTTGGCCTGCACCTCAGAGAAGTATATCCCAAATAACAGAGGCCCCAAGATCAATCCCTGGGGTATGCCACTCATTACAAGTCTATCGCTTGAGGTGGCTTCCCCTATTTTTATTAGGTGGGTTCTGTCAGTGAGCCAGTTTGCTATCCATCTGGTAACATATAGATTGATGCCTAGTTGAGAGAGTTTATCTACTATGCCCGAGTGGGGAATAGTGTCGAAGGCTTTGGCCAGGTCAAGGTAGGTAGTGTTCACCATCTTCCCCTCGTCTATGGCTTTGGTGACTGTCTCAAAGAAGTTGACCAGATTTAACAGACATGACCTCCACTTGACAAAGCCAAAATCTGGGGTCGAGTGTTTGGAGGTTGCCAATGTCCTTGTTAATGAGGTCCATGATAATCTGTTGCATGGCCTTACAGGTCAGGCTAGTTAGGCTGATAGGTCTCTAATTTCCCAGATCAGTGTACACTCCACCTTTGTGTAAAGGGATGACAGTGGCTGTCCTCCACTTGGCTGGGACAAAGCCGGTACTCAGGATTTGGTTGAATAGGATGCCTAATAATACTGCAAGTTCATGCCTGAGTTCATGTAGGTTGCAGCCTGGGATGTTACCGGGTTCCATGGAGGCTGTATTTTCTGCCTTTAAGAGGGCAGTGATGACCTGTTCCCTAGAGATAAGGGGTGGGGAGCAGGTACTGGGGATGTCCAGATTTACTGATGGGAGAACAGAGGGGAGAGGTTTTCACTGAATCTGTCAGACAGTAGATTTGCTATATCTACAGCATTTGTGTATGTAGTGTCCTTGACCACCAGTTCTGATCACATCTGGATGGTTCCTTTGAGATTGCAGACATATGTGAAGAAGGCCTTATGATTGTCTCTAGTAGATGTGGCCAATTTGGACTTGAAGTTTGCTTTGGAGGATTTCACTAGTGCTCTTATTTGCTTGTTCAGGCTAAGGAGAGATTGCTTCCAATTGGGTACCTGCTCCTTCTTGCCCCGGGACAGCAATTTGTTTTCCTTTTGTTATATAGTTTATTTATTGCAGATGTCCACCAGATAGGTTTACTCTTCCTTGCGGAGGATGATTTTGTCCTATGAGATATTCCTGATTCCATGCATCTATATAAATGCTCATATAGTACTTTGGTGTAGATATGGACATTAGTGCCAGTTCCTGCAGTGGGGGAGGGGGGCTTTGAAGCTCTTTAGACCATCCCTCAGGAGGTTGTAATCAGCTTTGGAGCAGTTTTTTTTTTTATGCTAGCTAGATGGGGGTCAGGGAAGATGGTGACTTCGAAAGTGACTGCTTTATGGTTGGATCCTACCAAGGAGGATGATACTGTATGGGTGCTGCAATGATAACTCATGGAAGTCCACCATGTATTCTTGAAAGACCACTGTTTGAATTTCATCCAATTTATTTTTCTGCCTAATCTGATTTTTTTGAAGACAAACTAGGCAAACTTCCAGTTGGTACTCCATGAAGTTAGATCCTGAAGTCAGTCCAGTTGTCAGACCAGCCTGGAAAGTTCCAGTACCTATGCAGAACAGAATCAAGGTTGATCTAGATAAAATGGTGCGGCAAGGAGTAATTTATTCAGGAGAAGAACCAAATGAATGGGTATCCTCCATGGTTGTGGCTCATAAGAAAAGCTCATGATGTCAGAATGTGTACTGATCCATGAGATTTGAATAAAGCACTGAAAAGGCCTCATCATCCAATGCGTACAGTCAAAAAAGTCACTGCTGTTATGCCAAATGCCACTATTTTTTCTGTCTTAGATAGAAAGAGTTCATTTTAGCAAATTTTGCTTAATCAAAACTCCTCATTGCTAACCACTTTCAGTACTCCTTTTGGCAGGTACAGATTTTTGCGAATGTCATTTGGGATCAATTCTGCCAGTGAAATCTCCCAGCGTGCAATGGAGCACATTTGTTCTGGCTATGTGTGTGCTATTATAGTAAATGATATTCTAGTAGGAGGTAATAGTGAATCTGAGCATGATAGAAACCTTAAGAAAGTTCTGGAATGAGTACATCAAGTGAATCTTAAGCTGAATCCTCAGAAGTGCAAATTCAGGCTATGAAAAGTTACTTATGTTGGTCATTTATTTACCATTTCAGGCTTACGACCAGATCCTTCAAAGCAAACAGCAATTCTTGAGATGCCAGCTCCAGACAATGTTCAAGCCCTACAACATTTTCTTGGTATTGTTAACTACCTAGGCAAGTTCATTCCCAACCTGAGACAATTTTCAGTGCCAGTCAGAGAGCTGACATGCAAAGATGTATCCTGGTCATGGTCAGAACAACACCAGAGGGCATTTGATGTCCTGAAACAGAGAATTGCCAGTCCATCAGTTCTCCGATACTATGATGTTCACAAACCAGTAACTCTTTCTTGTGATGCTTTGAAATTTGGTCTTGGTGCAGTCATTCTTCAAGAGGGTAAACCAGTAGCCTACACATCCAGAACTCAAACCCAAAGGAAAATGCAGTATGCACAGATAGAGAAAGAACGCTTGGCAATTGTGTTTGCATGTTCGAAGTTCCATGATTATATTTATGGTAAACCTATCCAGACTGAAACAGATCACCAACCTCTAGTCACTATTTTGAGAGAACCTATGCATATGACTCCTGCCAGATTGCAATGCATGATGTTGAAATTGCAAAAGTATAATTTCAATCTTGTCTACACAACAGGCAAACTTCTTTATCTTGCTGATACTTTATCCAGATCACTCAGAAATACCACTGAACAGCATGAAAATGAGCAACTTGATTTTGAAGTCATGGAAGTATGTTTCTTCCCCGTCTTGATGAGCTTCAAAGTCATACATCCACAGATCCAGTTCTTCCACTTTATCAGTCGAGGATGGCATTCGAAGCAATCTTGCTTACCAGTAGACATGCAACCATATTTTCCTTACAGAGATGAGATTTTGTTTGACAATGGTATCATTAGGAAAGGTCCAAAAGTAATTGTTTCAAAGTCCTTGCGTGGCCACCCAGGAACTGATTCTACCAAAAGAAAGGTGAGAGAAGTAGTAATTTGGCCTTCTATGTCAAAGGACATTGAGAGAGTACTTTCTTCTTGTTTTGTATGTAATAGTACAAAGTCACATCCACAGAAAGAACCACTTCATCTAAACCAGATTCCCGAACTACCTTGGTTGACAGTAGCTACAGACATTTTCGAATGGAATGGTCAACATTATTTGGAGTTAGACTCTTATTCAGATTGGTTTCAGATTGACCTACTTCCTAATCTAGCATCCTGTACTATTGTTACTAAGATGAAGTGTCATTTTGCAGTCCATGGTAGTCCACACAGTTATTTCTGACAATGGTACACAGTTTACAAGCCAGCAGTTCAAAAGATTTGCTGAAGAGTTGGACTTTACTCATGTTATGAGTAGCCCTGAGTATCCATAGTCAAATGGTTTGGCAGAATGTGCAGTTCAAAAATGTGAAACAATTACTAGAGAAGTTAAAATGAGACAATAGTGATGTTTTCTTGAATCTCTTGAATCTCAGAAATGTTCCTCGTGATACACATCTTGGTTCACCTGCACAGAGAATTTTGTCGAGACAAACCAGAACCACACTCCTAATTAGTAGTTCATTATTGTTTCCATGTGTCAAGAACAACAAATCAGTGAAAGCCCATCAGATAAAGAAGTGCTTATCCCAGAAGTCCTGTTATGACAAGTCCAGCAAACTGCTCAATCCATTATGAGTAGGGGAGATAGTGAGGATGCAGGCGTCCAAAAGTTTTGATCGGATTGGAGTTGTGAAGAGTATATGTCCAGAGCCGAGATTGTACATTGTGGAATCACAAGGAGCAGAATTTAAGTGGAATTGGAAACATCTGATCCCCGTGCCTGAGCCTGTATTGCAGTATCATACCTGCAAGAGTCTATATTAGATCACCAAATGCTTAACAAAGCAAATGATGATTAATCAACCCATGGCCTAATAGTTAAGGTGTTTGCCTTACAAACACAAGGAGCAGAGTTTGAGTCTCACAAGGGATAATTGGCTAGGCTTAAAATGGATCGCAAGGGTAGTTAGCTTAGTACTAATCTATGAACCTATGTAAGCGAAAGCTTACAATTTCGAACTGTCAGAACAGCAATTTTTTTCCTAGGGAAAAAAAATCGCTGTTCCAAAATAAATAAATAAATAAATAAATAAATAAAACACTTTACACATTACATTAAGTGGGTGACTTCACCCCCCCACACTGCCTGATGTGGAGGGCTGTGCCCCCCCACAACCCCCCCTACTTAAATATACCAACTCCGAGACCGCACTACAGTCCAAAAATGGCAAAGTAATGAAGCAGCCAAGCAAATTCTTTCCCAGGGAAAGAATTCGCTCAAAAGTCACTTCTATATTTTGCCGTTTCAGGCTTTTGAGTTCGAACAAGATGCATTCGAAAGAATGCGTCTTCGGTCTTCTAATAGGAAACCTACCTGCGAGAAAGACTCTATATTTCAGAGTGAGTTATCCAGCTTACCAGTTTCAGAAGACATTCAAGTAAATATCCCTGTTCCTGAGAAGAATCCTGAAACTCCTGAAGCAAGTTGTTCATCTATGACTGTCCCTGTTGCTAAACCCAGTTATGGTTGCTACATCACTAGATCAGGTTGCATTTCCAGACCATGTTCCAGATACACGGCAACTTGGACACGAACATTGTGTTTATTTCTTGTCTGTACAAGTGCACTTTTCTTTTCAAATGTCATTATACTGTGGCAATTCATTAAAGAGGGAGGATGTAGCTCAGTATGTATGTATGTATGCCTTTAAGAAGCTTTCCATGCGCTTGTCCAAGTGTATAAATACTGAGCACGTGCGAGCCTGACTGCCATTTTGTAGTAAGCTCTTGAGGTGTAAGCATGCATGTTTGTGTAGTCTGTCAGTTAATCAGTTTGTTTATATTTTGTACTGCTGCTATCCATCCTGATGTGTTTCTGTGTAATAAAGCATATAAATGAACTATCCTGCCTGTTTGTCTTCAATAGGAAAACTAGATGAGCGACCGCCTGTCTTCATCCATTGTCCTGCGATATAAATGTGGTTTTCCAAGTGTGCGCATTTATATCATACCGGACTACTTTGTCTAGTTTCTCATTTGTACAAAAACCTATCAACTAAATATGAAGAATGATACAAGCACATACCCTTCATTCCTACAGCTAGAACTTACCTAATACACAGTCAATGAGGGTCATGACTATACATTGTGTCTTTTTATTTTTCTTTACATTTTTTCCCAGTATCTTCATTTAAAATTTTCATTTTTTTTCCATTTAACAGAAAAACTTATTAGCAACATCAATTAATCATACTAAATCAGATAAAACATACAACAATAACATTAATTATATACAGAGTGCTGAATGCTTGTTAATATTTAAAACAGTGTAAGAAACTTCTCTGTGTGGAAGATTTTCATTCCATATATTTCTAGTTAATCACTGTATATTAATCAGATCAGACAATGGTAGTAGAAGTAGCGAACGTAAACTCGTCAAGTCAAAAAGTAATAATAGAAAATATATAATTCTACAGCATTACTAAGTATTCGAAAGTAATCCAAGCAAGGCAGCCAGTCTGTTTCCAGTCGAAAATCCTTTATTAAGTACACAGACAAGCGATCCAAGTAAAACAAAAATAGAGTAATAATTTCCTCACAAGCTTTCTAAATATATATATATACGTTTTATCAGGCATGGGAGTGGTTTATTGTGCTGTAAAACAAAGTGTTATTGGTACACATGTTAAATTCACATCCCTTCCCCCATCAGTGTGACATTCGAGCTGGTCCTGCCCTACCTAGTAGCTGTCATAATAATATATAGCCCTAATGTACTTTAATGGTACATCTTATTTAACCAAATTATTAAGTAGATTATTAAGTCTGTGATTTTATACAAGGCAATATACTACATGGCTGGAAATATATCAACCTTAGTTCATTTTGCGATCAAAAATTACATATAAATATATACATATACATTTTGCATGTAAAAATCAGTTTCTATTTTCATAACCTATTGTTAACAAAGATCGCTTTCGTCCTTCTAGACTTCTTCAGGTCTGTGTACAAGAATCCTAAAAACCTATATAATTGTATAATTAGTTAGTATTGTTATTATCATCATTTTGAATAAAGTGGAAAAAAGAACCAGAAAAAAAAAATAAAATAAAAAAAAATATATATATATGTATGATGATGGAAACAAAATATACACTTAAATTTCAAATGATTTAAAATGGTATTTAAAACCAATTTACAGACAGAATATTAGTATAAAATGTAGTCCAACAGAAATCAGTAAGGTGAAGCAAAACCAAGCTCTCTTCATAAAATAAACACATTTTATTTTACATATAGTATATTTGGCATATTGTGTCATATGTAAAAAGTTTTATGTAGGAAAGACTGATAGATGTCTGAAGGACCGGGTAAGGGAACATTTATGCAGTATTAAGAATGGAACCAGGAGTAATACTCTTGCTAAACATGTGGGAGAAACTTCTTCTGCACATAAGTTTAAGTTCTTGGCTATAGGTAAAGTAAAAGTATGTTTGAGAGGGGGTAATATATGTATTGCAACTGAGTCTCTGGACAGTAAATGGATAATCAGGCTCAGAGCTGATACTGGATCAGGTCTCAAAAGTCCCGATAAAACCTATGTTAAAAGCACGTCCACTTGTTAGATAACATGATATTTTTGTTTGTGTCATATATGCATTAAATATGTTTTTGTTATTTTTTCATAATTTTATTGTTTTTAGAATATTTTGTACAGATTATAGTTATACCCCTGGATTCATGAAGCTCGGCGCAAGTCCGGCATAAGGCTTTCGCCAGCCGTGCAGCGTAGATGTGGAGTAGTCGCGCCATATGCATATTAATGAAGGCGCACAGCCACCACAGCCATGTGCATAGGAAACGTGCGCGAGTGCAAGGGGCGTATCGAAGTTGCGCAGGGAGGCGTGTCAATGTCGGCTTTCGAGGAGCAACCTAAACTGCTGAACATTATATTCCGCCAGCAATAATAATCGTACCTATCAGTGTCCATGGAGACTGAAACGTATGCAAAGCAGAGTCCCTGCGAACAGAAAATGAAGACTCAAACACAAATGCACGGTAGGGAATAACGGGTCCCTACCCATGAACAAATGACAGGAAAACCGTGTGCCTGTAGTCCAACGCAGTGTTGATAGCTATACCATGTGGAAGTGAAACGTATCAGATGTTAGCGTGCTGCCAGTAGGTACGTCCAGTCCAACGGAGAGGGTCACCAGCCGCCCCATAATTTGAGGGAGGGAACATAGCTGTGCAGATGTGTCCATAACAAAATACACGAGGAGAAATGTAGATATAGGTAGTGACCGTATGTCTGAATCATATCCCACAAGCCATGTAATAGTCACATACAAAAGGTATGTCCGTATTTCACATACTAAATGCGATAGGAAATAGCATACGCATGTAAACGAAACAGAAGGAGCATATAAATGAGCCATAACAACACAGACACATGTAGGCCGAAAGGAACAGTATGATCTGTACCGTCGACCAAGATTACCACCTGTCCCACTTTGCGAGCGACAGTCCCTCTGTGGGCAGATGTGTCCTGACACAAACATGTAAAACTGGCAAATGTCCAGGGAATATAGGACATAATTCCTCTGTAGACATCATGCACTAGTTGCATTCAACATATTTCACTGGATGTATAATACATAAATGTCATAACAAACAGAATAAGATACCGAAATGCTACAAGAATAAGCTTAGATATAGGCAAGAATTGTAAGTTCTATCTGCCGAACTGACCATGGGTATGTGTCGGCCTGTAAAATATGCTGTGTTCACCACAACTGTCACAGTAGGGTTGCCACCCTTACAAATGGCCAAAGTGGGACATGTTTGGTACAGACATCAGACTGTACAGGCCGACACATACCCACGGCCAGTACAAAGGACAGAACATAACTGTTTTGCCTACAGAAAAGCGTATTCCTGTAGCATTTTAGTTGCTTATTCTGTTTCTCATAACAGTCAGGTATTTCAGATATAGAATTAACTGTTTAATGCAGTAAAATATAAAAAATATGTTTGTCCTAAAATCTCAGGACATTTGTCATGTTGACAATTACATGTCAGGACACAACTGCCCAAAGAGGGACTGTCCCTCGCAAAGTGGGACAGGTGGTATCCCTATGTCACACTGTGGCCAATTGAAAAGGTGGAAACACAACCATTGACTGTGGGGAGGCAATGTCCACAACAGTCGGACATGTGTAAGGAATAGCTTGGACATAGGAAAAGGTGCCATCCTACCAATGTGTAGAACAGGCTGGCAAAATCCGGAAGGCAGCTGTATAATCCGAACGTGTATGTGACACAGTCGAACGGGTAGTACCTGGATACACCAACCAAGTAATGAAAGTGAAGTAAGGGCGTGTACCTATGTGCATGAGGTATAGCATGTGGAAAGCAAACATGGCAGGGTAGTCCACACAACCATAAAGGTACCTGACACATGTAGGGTAATCAATGTGTAACTCTGGCCGTGTCATGGGCCAACAACCAAAGTAGTGCTCTATGGGGTGTGAGTAATTTGCGTGTGAGGGGTGTGTGTTTAATGGTAAATTCCTCAAAGGCGATACTTGTGTCATATGTAGAAAAGGTGAACCAGAGGTGTATGAGGGGGCAGCGGGTGAAGTGGAAAGAAACACAACCTCATGTAGAAACAGCTGCAAGACAAGCAGACAGGCCATAGTGTAGAACACAATCCCACAAACATATGAATATGGAAATATGCGGGACAAATGTATAGATACGGCACCGTCACATACCCACAGATGGGTCCTGATGGAACTGGCCATAACAAACGCAACACACCTGGACGCATAATAACCTACCCAGCATACCCTCCACAACACACACCTGCCACCATACCAGTACGTCCACCAAATCCAGCCGTACTTGGTCCACTGGTTTGTTGCAGAAACAGCTACACACAGAGACCCCTACGCATATGTAGTAGGTATTGTCACCCTAGACAGTGTCAGGATTGCAAACCATGTATCCCCTGCAGGTAAAACCCCCTGCACGTTTTCGTGAAGCCACAAAAATCTTCGTTATCTAACTTGTTTTGGTCTTGACCAATTTTTGGGATATCCCTCACGGGATGACCAACTTATGTAAATAGTAGAATGGGTATGACGACATGATGTCCAATCCAGTAGATATCTGAACACAAGTCAAAATGTGCAGTGGAGGTCCATGACACTGTCCAGCCCTAAGTGGGCATGCATAACCTACCACCCAGGATAAAATACCTTCCCGTGATGCACGTGTCCAGACACGAATAGGAGGGAGAATATAATGCACACATTTGCAAAGTGGAAAACGGCATGAGGGCAAGGAAGACACTACGTAAACAGGTCAACCCTGATCAAGTGTGAGGGACACTGACTGTGTGCAGTTATGACTGACCATACCTGTCAACCTGTGTGAGCAAGATATCTGGACAGAGCCGTGAATATAAGTGAGACAAAGGTCCAAAATCAGGGGCAATCTGTAAACATATCTCTTAGAAACATAGAATTTGATAGAATAATAGTTTACACATTGGCATTAATGTCTGGAGTATGAAGTCTGAAACCCAACTGTCTGTCAGCATGTTCCGACTGCAGTCTTTAATGCTGAGCTACTGCTGTGCCAGAACACAACAGCATATTACAGAGGTCCGTGCCATACCACTCAACTGTCCAGATATTCGCAGAATGACTAGGGTCACCACCTGTCTCACTTTGCGAGTAACAATCCCTCTGTAGGCAGTTGTGTCCTGTGGAAAAAATCAAGACATAGCAAATGTCCTGAGAGTTTATTTCCTAATTTACTTTAATAGTCACATAAAACAGTTATTTTATATATGAATCCTCAATATGTTATGTGAAGTAGAATAAGCAATTCAAATGTTACTAGAATAAGCAATTATATGTACAAAAAAGGTTAAAGTTCAGTACTATGCACGGCTGTAGGTATGTTTTGTCCTGGAAAATCTGACATCTCTACAGAGCATGTCCCACTTTGGGCAGTCGAAAAGGTGGCAACCCTAAGAATGACCACAGGTTCGCCCCATAGTGATGGTGTGTGCCTCCGACAATCTGCACCAGTGTGGTAAATAGCTGAGGATTGACGTCACTAAATAATGAGAAATACCCTGAGTATAAGACTCCACAACCTGCAGAAAAGTCATGCTAATGCAAAACCTAGCATTCTATCAACGTTCTAAGCTTGTAAGAGCAATCGTTAAAAATGTGTCCCTTATTGTCCCCCCATCATGTAGGTTTTGCGCAGGTTCAGTGCTCTAAGAGGTTGAGAGGTATGGTCCGTACATATTTACAGGAACAGCCCTTCACACTTGTGTAATGTACAACTGCATACCTGTAGTCACTTCATGTCCAAAAATAATAATCCCCGTATGACTGTATACAGGTAATAGTCAAATGTGAATGGGAACACCCCTCACCGTGGAGTATGGACTGTAGCAACCCTACTCATAATATGTAATGCCAACAGAATAAGCTGCTGACAGGTGCCCAAACACAGGTAAAACTTCAAAATAGGGAGATAATCCCTGTCCATATGCTTCGTCTGACATTTGACCTCAGCCAGGTAAGTTCCGTTCACTAGGTGGACAAGCGTAAACCCAGATCACTACATGAACACCCTGACAATCAAAGACCTGTATGTGGCTGGACTATATGCCTTGGTGTTCTGCATATCCTCGGAGTGATTAACAATGCAGCCGGAGTCCACAGCAGTAGGCAATAGGGAATGTGTAATATGTAGTATCGCCTTTTTCCCAGCAGGAGAATGGATGCCTGTGTCGTAGGTGAAGCGGTGAGGCGTATGTTGATGTAGCTAAGTACTATGGGTATGCATATCAATGAGGGAGAACACCAATAGAATAGTGGCTCCGGTATCCGGCCAACATGAATGCAGTCCTGGTTGACCTATGACCACTGCACATATAACTTGAAAGTGTAATGAAAGCATTCGTGCAATACACACATTGAAATATGTAAAGGTGAACGTGTGTTTCGCAGTAGTCCGTATACTGGAATACAGATATGTAACTGTTACGGTCAGAATTATGAAAGTTCACGGAAGCACAATTATCTATGAAACATATGTAACCCACAATAAGGATATGCAAGTGCGCCTGCGCGTGTGTAATCCACTCACAGAATAGAAAATGAATGGTGTTTTCCCCACGTTCTATGTACATGGCTCATACCTGTTAAACCCGTAAAGTACGAAACCGGACAAAGCCATGACAACAACTGGTACAAATAGGGACAATCCCCAGATATTGCCCTAACAAACATAGAAAGTGGATAGAATAACAGGTGTGTCACTAGCATGGATTCTCTGAAGGGTATGAAGTCGTAACCTGAAATGTTTGTCATTATTTACCAACGTCAGTCTTTAATGATATGCCACTAACTTGCCAGATAGACACAAGGTTATGAAAAATGGACCAAAGATAAGAGGCAAACAGCTGTACATGCAGCGGAAATCTGTACAGTTGAAAGGTATGATATGGAGATATATATACACATATATCCACAGACATAATCCAAAGCAAATTACGAGATGAGGAATGTACAGACATATGTATATATGTACATATATATATCTATACACACACAATGCATGAATAGATATATACACAACAAACATATGTCCCTGTACATATAACACATGTACATAAATAGGTCACGGTATAGCTAATATGGATAGACAGACAGACATGCATGAAAGGAGAATACACCAATGGTTTCCAAACCATTGCCCGGAAAGTACCAGTGTGACAGGGCCTGTAAGTTCTACACGTTAAACATGAATATAGGTGTCCTTTGCAGGACCCCAAAAATTGATCCTGTACGAAGTGCGAACCATCATTGATGCAAAAGAAGTCACACCTGCAACTACGATATAGGTGTACATGCAACAGTAGCAGGTGAAAGGGTAATAACACATGGGTCGATTGAATGTATGATGTACGAGCTGATATCCGCAGAGTGGGGAGTGCTCAGAAGTGTCCTCACACTTTATTATCGCTCACATTAAACATGTCTAATGGGTACTGTGGAGGTGTGTCAGGTATGGGAATCATGGGTATGCAGAATTGGGCCAAGGTGTTGGTTGGCACAGATCTATTAGGTACACCCCATGGGAGTGATCAATATACCTATGTGGGTATAGCACACGCCTACATTCTCCAAAAAGGTGCAACCCATCTACTGGATATTGTGTAAACCATTGGGGGAAGACGTAGGGACCTATATCAGGTCATGTAGGTGATTATCATGGATGGACACGCGTACGACCAAGATGGTAACCATACCTGCCAGAATGTCAGAATAAGACAGCTGGACTAAGGCATAGTACACGACAGACAAATAGGGACTATATTAAATATACCTCAGACAAAGTCAGACCGTTGATAGAATAATTGCGTAGTCAGGAATATGAATGTTATGAGAGTTAGTAATCATGAAATAGAAATGTCAGTCATGATTACCTAACCGCACAGTCCGTCATGGCTTGCCAGCAATCTACCAGAAAGGCACATTATCATGACAAATGTAACAGAATCATAGGTCAAACCCCAGGGCTTATACCCATAATGTGTACAGGTGAGAGGTATGAAGGTAACCCGTCCTAATGAAATGTACAGAACTAGTGATACTAGGTGGACAGGTGAGAAGAAAGACATCAGGACAAATGACAAAACATGTACAAGTCATAAGCATGTTTGTCCACAAATGTGAATTACAATGTATGGCCTGTGAAAGTCAATGTGGAAGGTTAATAGACTCAAAAGACATGTGTCCCTCAGGGTGTCATGCAGTGTCATGGATACAGTGTCCAGTCCCCCATACTCATATGTGAGCTCTGCCACTGACGGAAAGCACAAATACCGGCGTACACATAAGGTACATGATGGAATAATTAGTGTGGATAAGCACCTGTTGGCCTGTGTGAGGAATATAACCCAGTGGGTGGGTGTGTCCTGCAATAGGAATGTAATGGTAACTGGCCTGTGATGGCGCCATGTATTGTGTGTATTGGCGTAAGGAAATTGATGTCCAGTATCAGAAACATACCTCGCAACTGTACGAATGTGCAGATGTATGCCTCATATGTGTGGTGTGTTCCTCTCACAATCTGTACCTGTCTGCCAAATACCTGAGAACTGACGTCATTAAATAATGATAAACATATGTGTTTAAGACCCCAAATCCCTCAGAAAGGTCATACTAATGCAAAACCTATAATACTGTCAACTATCTACGTTTGTAAGAGCAATATGTAGAATCTGCCCTATCTGTCCCCCCATCATGTTAGGCTTTGTACAGATGTTTTGCACTAGGAGGTTGATAGGTATGATCAGAAACAGATACATGTCTGAGGAAACAGCATTATTGATTGCAAGATAACTCAGAAGGTATGAAAAGCGCTGCAGTAGGAAGTTCATCCGCAGGTATGTGCTGACATGTCAAATGACACAGCAGTCTACAGGAAGTACCTATAGGGTGTCTCCTTTATCAGTGATGACAGTGGGACATACCTACAGCCATGCATACACCACAAATAGACATAGCACACAGCAAAGCCTAGGCCATGATACACGAAGCCTCCGGCGTGTATGGATTGAGTGAGAGTACAGCAAGGAAAGATGACTGCCAGGCTATTCAACAAACACCTGCAGGGGCGTGCAAGACTGCCCGTAACACGAACATCGCACGGACAATGTTGGGATTTGCAACATACCCCATTTGTATGTGTAAGCTATGCAAATTATGTAATTACACGATACATGAAACAGTAAGCTGTCCGTGCAAGAGCAGAGTTATGTGCAGAAATGTACCCGGATGTTATGCGACTAATGTTTTGCACGTTGCTAAACGGAGCAATGACAGCTGCAAATACAGTATGAATACAGTCGAAGAAGCATGCCAATGTCCAAGTCCAAGGCCAGTGGCGGCTTTGTCCATTGGATATCAATGAACCAGTAGTTGTCCTCCCCCAATCCCTGGTGTGGAAGCGTAGCGCCACGAGAACACGCTGCGCTTCAAAACAAGACATATGGATAATATACATACAAAATGTAGGTTTAGTTAGATGTTAGTACGCCATGCAGATGAATGGCAAGCTGGAGACAACATGGCTACTGCGTACTGGTACTTATGTGTGGAAGCACTCTGTCAGAGATGTAACGAAGCATTTGTAGGCAATGTGAGGCAAGTGAGGCTGAGGATAGTGAATCACAACATGTCATGCCATATGGGCCAAGCCTCTACAGTGTAGTGTAGGTTAAGGGGACTATTAGAGTAGAAGATAGGTGACAACATGAGTGTGTATGTACAAAACACTGTAACCTCACCGGAGCAGTGTCACATGTGTGCTGTCAGTACTCAGTGGAAGAGGCGTGTCATGAGCTATCCTAAGGAAAGTCAGGAGACTGATGGCGTATGCCATGGATACCACCGATGTGACCTGCAAACCTGCCCACAGTGTGTCTGCGCCAGTGCGCGCCAGTAAGCCCGAGTAAGCATGTGTGCGCGCGTGTTAGCCCGTGTGCGCGTGTGGAAGAACGAGTAAGCTAGTGTACAAATGGTGAAGCCCGTGTAATGTCGTGTATGCATTTGTAAGCATGTATACATGTGTACTACACACATCACACACGTACTGCACACACAGACACACATGCTGCCAATACTACACACATCAGTGAAATGGCACATGGATGGAGACTACATCATCAGAAGTAACAGTGCTGTAAACTATGCTACAGTGATGGTCATAGCTGCAATGCATCATGCCTGCTGAAGTACACCTGGAAGTAACACACTGTGTGTTAACAGCATGCTAACATCAATACAGTGGAATAAAGCCACCGTGTGCAGCAGCACCAGGTTAGTCAGATCCTGCATCAATGTTACACATCACAGGTGGTGGCACAGGTGACATCATATGCACAGGGTGTGGTGTTAACATGTCCAGAGCTGTCATAGAGCCATCCAATGTACACGTAGGTGTGTGTGTGTGAGGGACAACGGTTATTGCATGGCCCAATGGTGGTGCAATGGGTGTGTGTATGTGATAGCCGTAGCTGTTTGTGGTAAGTGTGTGTGTCTGCATATACACAGGTACAGCATGTGTCAGCCATATACAGGAGGTTGTGGGACAGTCACAGACCGTACCTGCCAGGCTGTAGAGATCCCCATTACTGGCCATGGACACCCCTCCATGCATCCAACACAACCCAGTCCTGCACCTGTCAATGTCTACACATACAGTCCTGGGATCTGTACCACAACCTGTGGATAAACGTGCGTCTGTAATGTTAACCTGAGGTGCATAGAATTGACAGTTACTACAGATGGATATGAGCCATACTCACACTCCAATGTAATAACCACTGCTGACTGTTGCCGAGATCTGCATACGACCAGTCAAAGGTGCTGCACTAACATTGTTTCCAATGCCCGTGTAATACCCAGCAACACAATAACCGGTCACTACACATGTATAACCCACGATCACTACAGCACACAGTATGTGCACTATCACAGAGCCATAGCAGATGTACATACATCCAAGGTGCTCACATACAGACAATGCAGCAGAGTCAAGAGTGATAATCCCAACATACATATCTATATACAATATACATTATATATATATATATATATATATATATATATATATATATATATATATATATATATATATATATATATATATATATATATAGATATATATATATAGATATAGATATATATATATAGATATATATATATATATATATATATATATATATATATATATATATATATATATATATGTAGATAGATACATACACACACACACACACACACACACACACACACACACACACACACACACACACACACACGTGGCAGGGTTGGGAGCAGAACATAAACGTAAGCACTGTACCACATGACAGCATTACGCAGTTACAAAATGCGCTACCGTGATCAGTGGATCACATGATTCACACAGGCACACTTCTAGCCTGCAGACAGCAGCATCAAAGGCAAAGACGCTGCACGGATGTTATATAGAGTGAATACTGTAAAAGCAACGTACTGTTGTCATGCAGCTGGAAACACACACACACACACACACACACACACACACACACACACACACACACACACACACTTGGCAGGGCTGGGAGTTGAACATACACCTAACTACCCTAACGCACTACAGCATGACACATTTACAGAATGTGCTACCAAGATTACTAAGCACAGCAGTCCCAGAGGCATTCATCTAGGTGCATGTCAACATCCGCAAAGGCAAAGACATCGGTAGGAAACTGCTGTGGTGTGCGGCCTCTAAAAGCAAGACTGCATCCCCAGGTGGATGGGAGCATGCGCGCAAACACACACACACACATACACACTTGGCAGGGCTGGGAGTCGAACATACACCTAACTACCCTAACACACTACAGCATGACGCATTTACAGAATGCGCTACCAAGATTACTAAGCACAGCAGTCCCAGAGGCAGACATCTAGGTGTGTGTCATCATCCGCAAAGGCAAAGACGTCGGTAGGAAACTGCTGTGGTGTGCGGCATCTAAAAGCAAGACTGAGTCCCCAGGCGGACGGGAGCATGCGCAAACACACACACACACACACACACACACACACACACACACACACACACACTTGGCAGGGCTGGGAGTCGAACATACACCTAACTACCCTAACACACTACAGCATGACGCATTTACAGAATGCGCTACCGAGATTACTAAGCACAGCAGTCCCAGAGGCAGACATCTAGGTGTGTGTCATCATCCGCAAAGGCAAAGACGTCGGTAGGAAACTGCTGTGGTGTGCAGCGTCTAAAAGCAAGACTGCGTCCCCAGGCGGACGGGAGCATGCGCGCAAACACACACACACACACACACACACACTTGGCAGGGCTGGGAGTCGAACATACACCTAACTACCCTAACACACTACAGCATGACGCATTTACAGAACGAGCTACCAAGATTACTAAGCACAGCAGTCCCAGAAGCAGACATCTAGGTGCGTGTCATCATCCGCAAAGGCAAAGACGTCGGTAGGTAACTGCTGTGGTGTGCAGCATCTAAAAGCAAGACTGCATCCCCAGGTGGACGGGAGCATGCACGCAAACACACACACACACACACACACACACACACACACACACACACACACACACACTTGGCAGGGCTGAGAGTCGAACATACACCTAACTACCCTAACACACTACAGGATGACGCATTTACAGAGCACGCTACCGAGATTACTAAGCACAGCAGTCCCAGAGGCAGACATCTAGGCGTGTGTCATCATCCGCACTGACAAGGACGCCAACAGGGATTGTATAGAGAGTGATCAGTCTGAAAGCATACAGACATATTACTGTCCCACGGCACACGTAGACAAACACACGGCAGTGGTGTGATCGTGGCAATGTAAGATGTACGGTGCACCACAACAACATGACATAGTCACGGGACGCCCCACAGACAGTACACCTTTCAAGATAGTCGACCAGTGTGTACTACATAGGCATCCATCGTGACGTTGAAAATGGACATCTGTTGGCTGGATGAACACCATGGCTATACAGGATGTCAACAGCCATGCACAGAAGGACATCACCGACACAAGGTGCCACTGAGCATGGCCACATGCTTAGTAATACATGTCCGTTCGGGCTGTACTGTGTGTCGATCTACACAATGGCGTACTGGGCATGCTCACACACTTAGCAGTTGCAAAGGGCCATCTTGCATGCGGACGGAGTCTCAACTCGCAAGGGTTCAGTTGGGACTGTCATGTGTATCCATCTACACAACAGCGTACTGGGCATGCTCACACACTTAGCATTTGCAAAGGGCCGTCTTGCATGCGGACGGAGTCTCAACTCGCAAGGGCTCAGTTGGGACTGTCATGTTTGTCCATCTACACAACAGCATACTGGGCATGCTCACACACTTAGCATTTGCAAAGGGCTGTCTTGCATGCAGATGGAGTCTCAACTTGCAAGGGCTCAGTTGGGACTGTCATGTGTGTCCATCTACACAACAGCGTACTGGGCATGTCCACACACTTAGCATTTGCAAAGGGCTGTCTTGCATGCGGACTGAGTCTCAACTCGCAAGGGCTCAGTTGGGACTGTCATGTGTGTCCATCTACACAACAGCATACTGGGCATGCTCATACACTTAGCATTTGCAAAGGGCCGTCTTGCATTCGGACGGAGTCTCAACTTGCAAGGGCTCAGTTGGGACTGTCATGTGTGTCCATCTACACAACAGCGTACTGGGCATGCTCACACACTTAGCATTTGCAAAGGGCCGTCTTGCATGCAGACGGAGTCTAGACATGGAAGGGCACAGTAAGGCATAACTGTCCCCACGCACAGAGCAGTCACACACATGCAGTGACCAGCACACGCTCAGCTGCCATCACAGCTGTCACAGGTGCAGATCCCAGATGTACACACTGCAGTCTACACTGTAGCCCCCAAGACATCACCATGTTGTTGCTGCAGCAGTACACAGCCATACATTACCACAACACCATGTGACACATGACCAGTGGACTGTACAGAGGTCTACAGCAACTGTGCAGGGTACACATGTACTGAGAGGGTTCCAACAGGTGTTATGCATTGCAAGTATACCACTATACATGACCAGGTCAGCTCAAGACATACCAGGGGCCCCGGGTGGTACACAGCTGTGACACATGAGTGTTGCTGTACACCAACGAACACGCATGTTTGGATATGTCAAACATGTGATTGTAGTGGATGTGTGCATGGACCACACACAACACATATGTACATAGCTAAGCCTTTGCTGTCCCCCGTGCAGAACAGTGGCCTAAGCAATCATACGCACACAAATGGAAGGTGGGTCCATGTCTGTTGAATGCTCACAGTACAGGAGGTAGCAATGTCAGAGGACACATTCCTCTGTAGTAGTCGTCCATGACACCCGTGATATCATACCACAGTCCATGTGTCATGTATGTCAACACACATGTCCACCAATAGCAATGCATACAAACATGGCTACAGGAGACACATGTAGGACCAACAAACATGTACAATCTGTACTGTGCATGCAGCAACCATGCATGTGCAGTGGCCGATGTCCGTACCACAGCTGTGCCCAACTACAACATGCAGTCGCAATGCAGCCCCATCATTGACACCTGTATATGGTGACATACAGACAGTACAGTTGGTTGTACATCCAGTATGGAGGGATCTGTGTACATAACATGGTGATCCACCTGTGTAGATGTATGTGTGCCAGGGATGGCTCACAGGTGTGTCACATGCCACCCTACCATGCCATGTGCAAACAGTACGCTATGTCACTGTTACTTGATGGTGATGACTTAACGCATACACAGCGGTCAGGTGTAGCCAACTGTATGTCACGTGACACCTGTATCACTGACATCCACCCATGTGCACATAGCCACACAATTGCCAGACATAGCGTTGGTACACATACTGCGGACAGTACCGCTGCATGTCTATCAAACAGATCATCTAATGGCAGGTGTATCATTCACAGCACTGTCATGTGTGTCTGCTTGTGTGACCACACATGCCACATATGGTGGGGACTACGTCCCAGATGTAACACATCCCTGTACACCGTTGTACAGATCTGTACATACTGCAGTGTGGAAAGCATGAGGTCGGCAGGTGTGGTGCATCACACACATCAGCTATCCGTACACACATACCTGGTCACCACAGTGTGTCTGTGTATGTATGTATGGCTGTCTGGTGCTTGGTGTGAGGGTGTATGCTACCATACTGTGGAAACAGGATCACTAACCCCTCATGGCGATGCAGTCTACTACCCTGTTGATGCCATTGGTCCCAGCCATACTGGCTACCTGTGCATGTCCCTTCTCTGTGCCACGTCGTGTGGGTGCAAACTACTGTGAGGGTGATGGTAACATAGGCACGGGTCCACACATGAACACTATGGGGTGTGTTATAGTGCTGTAGACCCCGTGAATGTGGCCATGTACCTGTACTGTGACAGTGTATTACTGCTACACAGTGTGGCCTCATGCTATCAGGTGGCCTCTAACGTCATCATTGGCCTGACCGCTGTGTACAATCCCTGCACCATGTCAACATACCTGTAATGTTTCCAGGTATGTATGTCACATCTCTGTCCGCTGTAGCCTGTTCAAATGACCACATGCTTCAGGTGCAGTATATGTGTGGACATCTGTGTCATGTTCGGACATCTGTGTCATGTCTGACTGTCCAACAGTCGGGTTGAGGGTGTGTTTAGCATGCTGATATTGCCATATGTGCCTGTGAGTACTCCACAGTTACACATGGGGGACTGCAAACACTGCTACCTGTAGGCACATGCCAGTACACCATAGGAGGGAACCAGGGCATTACCAACATGCTGTTACTGTTGTAACCGAGACACATACTGTAAACATATCACAATGCATGCTGCACCTGGACTACATGGTATGACTGGTGCATGTTGACAGTACACCACTGATGTCACATACACATCTCTCAGTATTCACACACGACCAATACAACATACACATCCCGCAATATGCATACACAAGTAATGTTAGATACACCTCTCTAGTCTGTTCACCCTGTGCATCAGACCATATGAGCATATCCCTGCACCAACGGTGTGGATGACAGGGATGTGGCACAGGCTTCATCATATGCAGAGGGTGATACTGTTTGCCAGGGGCATAGGCTTCACCAATGGATGACATCATGTGTGCGGGTAAGGGCCAGTGATTTGAATGGATATGTCTGTTCCGTATGTATGTGGGTGTTGTGGAGCCCTACAGTTGTGTTCGCTGTGTGCGTGTATGTGTGCACACAGTTCTGTCATTTGTGAGGCCTACACAAGGGTATTATGGACAGCTCTAGAATGTACAGACCAGGTTGTACAGCTCACTGTGACCGGACATGGCCACGTGTCCTGTGCCTGCCAGGGGTTGCACGGGCACTACCAGGCAGAGGTACAGAATGGCTACTGTCCGACGACACATGGCCACTGGAACCGTGTCCCCACCGGGAACATCCAGGGCCACGTCCATGTGGCCTGCTGTAACCTGGTGTGGACATCACAGCACCAGCTGCACTGCTACTGCTACCGGCACTATGGGAGTGGCCATGTGAGGTGGCACGCACGCGTTGACCTGCACTAGGTGGTGTAGCTGGCCTACGTCCATATGTCCTATGCCTCACCCCTACCAGATGTTCCAGCACAGACAGCTCACGCTCACGGATTGCCATGCCACGGTCGAAGATTCTGACCATGTCACCCAATCGCCTGTCCAGAACATCAGCAAGCTGCTGTTGAGCACCTGCCAATGCCTGGATGTTGTTGTTTAGGGTACTGATAGCAGCCCTCTGCAGCCTCTGCCCTTCTCTGTTCTGCCATTTGGCACGTGCCTGTGCCACCATTACAGTCTGGAACATGCGTCTGGTGATCCCAGCTGCTGCGCTATGTCCTGCAGGTGCATGTCTGCCAGAGGTCCTCCTACGAGCAGCACCAGCCACATGCCTGTGTGGCACTTCTGCAGTCAATATACTGCCACCATGGTGTGGAGACACACCTTCTGTAGCCACCACATGTTCCTGTTCAACGCTAACAAACGATGACTGTCCTTCCTCTATGGCCACTGTAGATGCGGTATGTGTTGGCAGCTGAACTGTGTGCGGGGAGAGGGGGACATAGCTGGGATGGCAACCGTTGGCACAGATTCTGCCCCTGACATCCCTGCCTGTACCTCGTGCATATGTTCATCACTGCTAGCATCTGTGGGGACACTATCAGATGGACCACAGGAGGGTAACGCACCTACATCACCTGTGAATGCAAAGAAATACTCTACATTACAATAGACACACCGACACACACACACACACACACACACACACACACACACACACACACACACACACACACACACACACACACACACTGACACACCATGCATGTGAGATGACAGATGGCATGCAGCATGCTTGTGATACAGCTGACAGCATGCAGCTCAGACATCAATAGTGTTTGTAAGCATACCCCCTGGAATGCACACTAAAGCAGGCAGGTGTCATATCATTATCCATGCAATTCACACGATCATGGTAGTATGCATGCATCCCCGTGATACACCATGTGGACCAGAACAGGATAACAGTACACATGGCTGACATGACCTTGACATGTAATCTGCTGACATGTTCATTAACATGCATGCATGCCTGACACAATGGTGCTGTGACACATGTACAGCATTGTACTGGGAATCACATTGCGGTGTTGTCCATATGCCCTACAGATAGAATGCATGTTGAGCAAATGTGCATGGGCATGGTAGGGGACTGGGCCATCTACATTGCTGTACAGTGTGATGTACAGACACTGTGCCATTGCATGGCATCATGAGGTGTCTATATTGCTAAACAGTGCATGTTATGTACACATTGCATATCCAGAACTGCATGCATACCCATGACATACCTGTGGATTGTGACCTATGATGCTGAGGTGTATACACACCCAACCATGCTGTGTCATGTGTCAGGTCACTGGAGGACATACAGATGACACCCCTGCATGATGACTACAGAGTGTTAGCTGCCTGGCAACCATGTCCACACATAGCAGACCTGTCACGTCACCATTTCACACATGACATTGATGTACCATGCACACATGCTGCACAGCTAACAGTGATGTCCTACGGCAGGGGGGAAAGGTACTGTTTCTGTGGCCTGGTGTCACTGTCAGTGGAATCTGTGAAGGTGACTACCGTCATGCTATGACACAGACAGCATGTTCAACACATCTTATGAGGTACATGTCACTGACACCTCCGCTAGCTGTGCACAAGCAGTTATGATGTGCAGCGTACCACATCACCTGTACAATCGGTCTAGTACGGCTGTACTTGGACCATGTGTGGACAAAGTGGGACAGGGTGTATCCACATCCAGTCTTCTGTGTGGCTACGTGTCTCTGGCCATCCCTCATGGCCATGTGTGCATATGTGTTGGTCATGTATGTGATGGCTGTCTATCACACATGTCTGTGTTGTCCCATATGACATACACCCATAGATGTTGGTTATGTCACCATCCACAGGGCTATGCAGACAACAGGTGTATGTGGGGTATGGGTTATGGGGAATTGTGACAATATTTCAACCAAAACGCTACGTGTCTCGGACATGTCGGATGGAACATCACCATGTGTGAAACCTTTGCAGGGGCATATAACACAATGGTGATGCCTGTGGTCTGCCCATATCACAGCTCACTGTGCAGTACTGGTTTGTGTACCACACATTCTGTTCCACTGTATAGTACATATGCCTCCATTGTAGAACACCTCCACCATTGTATGCACAGCTGGACACACATGTAGCAATGACAAATACTGTAGTTTCATGTCTGTGTATCATTTCAGTTGTTATATATTGCACATGGGTGGCCTGTGAGGATGATGGGTGATGCAACCTGTATATCCATGTATTAACTGGCCACATGGCGAATAGATCTATGCTTTGACATGCCTGATACTGATGATAGACTCACCTGCAACGGACTCTTGTCTGTGCGGCACGCCACAGGTACCTGCATAGAATGACACAGCTGTATGAACATTATCCATGACTGTATGACAGCCAGAGGGTGCACAGTACAGGTTAACGCATTTGCCTGTACAATAGCATATAGTCAGCACATGTGTGCATACCATACCTCCCAATCTCTTAGAACAATAAATGTGGATAATGCCTACTATGACGGGGGACATATAGGGACAACTGTGACATATTGCTCTTACTAACCCGGATATTTGATAGACCAATAGGTTTGCATGCACATGGGTTTGCAACGGAATGTGCAGTCGTAAACACAACTGTATGTCATCATTTAATGACTCTATTCCTCAGCTATTTGCCAGAAAGGGACAGATATTAAGGGGAACACACCGACAATATGAGGCAGACATCTGGGCATCCTGCAATTACCTGTACAGTTCGGAGGTATGGTGCATACACAGGGTAGCATAAAGCATGTGTGTCCACATACCTTGCATATGTTGTTACATTACATGATGTACACTGACACATGCACATACGTGGGATATACTGGCCATATGTTCAGTACTGACTTACCAGGCAACTCCAGGCTCATTGGTTGGGAGACACCCACCTCCACGATGGCAGCTACTGTTTGTGGGGGCTGTTCCTAGGGTGTTCCCAGACTGGCCAGTAGCTCCTCCATGTGTGTGAGTGGAGGCTGGGTTGGTGGCCCACCACCCGTACCACCTTGTTCTCTGGCGATTTCAGTGGCACGCTGTTTTGCATGACGTATGAGGTCCGTGCAGTGTCTGCGCACCTGCTAGTAGGTGAGGTTGTGGCCGCCCACTTCGTTGACCCTCCTGCGAAGATCCTGCCACAGGTTATTCCGCTGCTGTGCATGCTGTGGCACGTGGCTGAATAACGCCTTGTAGTTCTCATGGAGGTACGGTATTACGACATCATCCTCCTGTCAGCTATATGCTGGTAGGCGTGTACGCGGCATTATCTGTAAGACATGATGAAGGTGACAGGTCACATTTACAGACATGTACAGTGATACTGCTGCACATACATTCTAGTACATTCGCACAGTTATCTTTGCAAATCAACATGACACTAACACGACTGGCATGTATGTGTCCCACACATGTAACACCCAGTATGCATTAGATATCATCCCCATATATGTGTGTCACCTTATTAGTATTCCTACTGCATGTGACATCAGTCTCCATGTGGACATGTCTGTTTGCATGCACTGGTGTTCTTACCTATCTACCCATGCCTGATGTATCCATGGTAATGCTGTTGACCTAGATGCTGTGGATATGTCACATATCAACACAGACACAACCTTACTGGACTTGGGCAGTGACAATGCACCAAGTACGCATGGAATCCTGCACATGCATCTGTTTTTCCATAGACATCTACAATGCACAGCTGTTCAACATCCTGCCACGGATCACCTGTGTTGCACATGTGATAGACATGGGACAGTGGCTAGTCGGACGTCATTCGCAGGTAAGGTTATCGACTATAGCATGTACGGGCTGGGTTTCCTAGCTGTATCTGACACCCATTACGCCACCACGAGGGGCATCAGTGACACATTACTGATCCAGATAGATGATACTTCATCTACCATATCGCCATCACACCATGTATGGCAGGGGTGATATGTGCAGCTATGTGGACAGGGCTGCATGGTATGGCGGGAGTATGTCACAGGTATGGCACAGGGATCTGTCCAGCATGTGGCCATCCTAGTCGTAGGATGGTGGTTGTCCATGACGTATGTCTTTCAGATCAGGCTATGGACATGTAGCATGTCTAACAGCATAGTGTCGCATATGTCTGCAAGGTGGATAGCATGCTGCATACTGGAGGTGAGTATTGTGGAGGCTGGTATTGGCCATCCATGCATGGGCCCTACCCCTGGAGGGTGATGTGTATTCCAATATTGGTCACACGGGTGCTGTGTATGCCTGTCCAGTGATCTCTGTGCACATGGATACCACCCTGTCATGTCATGGGTACCTCGGATGACTACCTAAAGGGCCAGGGAGATGTCTCCAGCTCAGGGAGGTGTACTACACTACACCATCCCTAACACAGTGTCCATACTGTTGACCACAGCCTAGGTGTTTCCTAATGGATACGGCGGTATTACCCTACTGGTGTCATTGCTGATATCATCCACCAGAATGTGCACATATGTCACACACATCACACACACAGCCCATTCTGTATGTTGTTCACAACACTGTGACAACAATTGCCCATAGGTCATGGCCATTCACATCATCACATACACAGATGGCTGACATTTGTCTGTGTGGTATGGGCTACAATGCAGGTGGGGTCCAACACATTAACCCTGGTTTACTGTAGCTGGCACTGTCTGATATGCACATGTCACTGTAGCACCTTTGGTAGTTGTGAGTCTGTCAACAGGCCACTAGTAGAACACTCCTGTGACATACACAGGCATCTGTAGCTGAACATCCGTACTGTCTTGTACATCTGTACTGCTAACATCTACATTGATAATGGTTCATGAACCTGCAGACCATACCTGGCAGTGTTCTGATGCGGTGCCACCAATCATGACTGTTGTCAACACATGTGGGTTGATAGTATACAACACCCTATCTGTAATGTGTGGGCATGCTCAGCACTTCTTCAGAGCTTCTTGGCACATTATGAGCTACTGCTTAGTTTAGCACCCATTTCACACCAGTCCTCACAGGTACACTGTCTTGTCCATACATTTCCAGCTTGATAACTGTACAACAGCTGTCGTACACACATCACTCACATACCTCATGAGACATGGTGGTTTCTACGGCCTGTCCACCTGCCACGTACCACTTATATACAGGCATGTCCAACTGGCACGTACCAGTGCTATTGCCTGTCACTATGATGACTTTGTTGTACATGTGGCAATAGAGTTATACTCATGTCCACAGTCAATGCACACCTCCCAACATACAACAGTACAGCCTGTGGGGGATGCACATATGCAGCCCTGCTGGGGGTTATACTGTCACCAACCCTGACTGCACCTGACAGTCATGTGGGGTTGTGCAACATTGGCAACGCACCCCACACATCACATGGTCCCACATGATCCCCACCACAGGCCACACATACGGAGACACCTTGTACAGTACCCCTCCATACTCTGTGTGGGCACAGACAACAGCCCACATTGCCAAACACAACCACACCAACCTGTAGCCCACAGACATGTGTGCCCATCACATACAGCCAATAGGGTGTCAGAATATACTCAACACACCTGTCTTAGGTGAATGTCGGCAGTCACACTGCTGTTCCACTCAGCAGGCTACACAAGGCGATAGTCACTCACATCCTGCTGTCCAGTAACTGGTTCTGCAACATAACCTATGCACACATGCCACAAGTCAGCAGGTACAGTGTGACTCCCCTTCCATGTTTGTGTGACAGACGCTGTCACTCAGGGCACAGACTATGTGTGCAGGGACATGCAATAGCCCACCAGTGTTGTCACCCTGCTGGTGTGGTCCACGTCTTGGGTAGCATTTTGCGTTCATCCAGACCTGTTACCACTGTACTACGAATGACTGTGTCACTCCCAACAGTTCTCCCTGCTTCTGCTGTCATTCCACAGGCATCTAGTATACGTCCACTTTGACAGACCCGGCCAAACAACGTGATGCTCTGGTACAGTTGACCTGCACCTGTCAGCCCTGGGAGTACGGATCACATGTTGGTCTCTTGCTGCTGTTATACTGCCTGTCTTGCACAGTGCCCAATAACAGTCACCACCAGAATGGGAACAAGCTAGCAAAGCATGTGGTCATGTCACACAATGCTTGACATCATCCTCTGTGACACACGCAGGCAAGACACACCTGATACTGCACCACTGCAATATCTCTGCAGTGACTGGGACCTACCTCTTGGCTCTGCAGAGCACACCTGCAATGACAGGGTATAGACAGACCATACCTCTCAGGCATGTACCTGGACTGGCACACCCACAGCTGAGGTGTCCCCATATTCCACTATGTTGTACACACATCCCAGCTGGTTACTTCGCACAATACATCACAGGTGCTCCACGTGCATATGACAGTGTCCGGAACTACTGCTGCTACTAATGTGAGACTGACAGTAACCCACACCTAACTGTGATAGCCGCACATGTACTGACACATTAGGTATACACTGTGCGTGAGTCATAACCTCTGCTCAGCTGGTTTGACCCATACACCACCTCCAAGACCAACAGTATCCTTGACATGGACACTACCAACATGTGACTGCTGTTCGACACCTGCAGTTGTCCCCTCATTGGTGGAATCCGAACATCTGCTACCCACCCTTGTTAGCCACATACCGGCACCACACACTTCACGGCATACACAGTAGATGAGTACTACAACACCAACTACAGATGTCGTATGACAGCGGTAGTTGTTGTCGTGACACACGTGCAGGTGGACAATGCACATGCAAACCCTGAGACATACCCCAGTGCACTTCAATAGCACGTACATGACAATGTGGTTCATGCTATTCCACACAGAGCCATGCAGGTATACACCAGAATACAGATGACACTCTGGGGGTGCAGTCCCACAGACATACTTTACAACAACAGGTGGGGGCTGTTACACAGTGGTGTACATTCCCATGGGCAGGGTGACTCACTGGTCAGCCTTGGTAGGGCCACAGGATCCCATATCACATACACCATAACTAGCTACATACACATTACTGCGACACATTCCGAGATGTACCACAGGGCATTTTGCTGGTATGTCAGTAGTCGTATGCAATACCCACATCTGCTCACACATACAACTGTCACTCTGGAACATGACAGTAACAGGTGATGTTGGCAACATCCTGTCTGATGGCTTCATTGCTAACATTACACCCTCTCACTCCCTGCAGGGCCACATTCCTTGCAGGTACATTGCGGTGTACCTGCAGTTACACCTACACAGTACTGACCTGCACTCTATATGTCCTAGGACACAGGCCCCTTGTCACCCTGCAATATCCCAGGCTGTGATGTCCACAGAACTCTGAACAGCATTTCTCCCCACTGGGACACCATATTCAGTAATAGCCTTGTACCAGACATTGTGGCCCCTGACTGGCACACAGCGACTGTAACACTCCTCACAGGTGGCGCCACACTGCACGACTGGGACTATTGCCCTACACACCTCACTGGTCTGTTATGCACGGCTATAGGGCACATAATCATGGACATCATTCGTCGAGTCTCTGTTGTTCCCCAGTCCTTTGATGCCAGCTGGGTTGGTCTTGTTGGGCCACAGCATGCCTCCTACACCTGTTGAACACCTTTTCTACAGTCGCCAGAGTTGTTGATGATGACACGGGTGTCCACACAGCCTGCATTGTCCTCTCGCTGCCATTCAGCACCGTTCTCCATTCTGGTATTGACTACATACACATCCACCTGCACATCACAACATATGTCTCTGGATGTTATTCAATGTGGCTAATGGATGGGACACACACACTGAGGGTGGCATACCAAATCACATACTGCAATCCAGTTACACTTGGCTTACCACAGTCCTCAGTCATGGGGCCCTCATGGTCGGTATATGCTTCCCTGAGGTACAGGCTACCACTGAGGGGACTTCCCTACCTAGCTTTACAGACCACTGCATACCCAGTGCCGTTGTTGCTCCACCAGCTGATACAGACCCCATCCATACGGGTGTCACTGTGACAGATACCGATATGAACATCATGGCCTCTACCTGCATGACACTTGGTGTGTACATCACCTTTGCAGTACACCATCCTCCCACTGGTTATCACATAGGTGTTATTCCCCTATATACATGTTGCATTGTACATGTGTGTGAGACACATGTATGTCGCACACACTCCTGTGATTACCACATTGCCAATGTGGCGTGGATATCCTTCTACATGTTCACACATGTCTGTCCTGGGTGTGTAGCTGGTACATAGGCACCCATTGTACCTCTGAACACTGGACGTATACACACATCCATGGGTACAACACCCCGCATAGGGTGTACCTTACACAACAGCTTTACATACCCCAACATTAAAACGCCATGATGTTTATTGAGCTACACCTGGTGACGTATGCGGCTTATGTACAGACACCACATCTGTACACATTTGCAGACTACATAATCAGGGGTGACATCTGCTGCAAAGACAGGGCCCATGTCTGCAAATATGTTTATGGATAAACTCCGCATACACAACATACACAATAGCCACTATGACCATGATGCTCATAGATATGTGCACACACGCGACTGTGTGTGGCATGTGCTTGGGGTTGCATTCCCAGACCGGACACTCACCATGCTTTGGGACATGTTTCCTATGTACATCACGCATGGACAGTCAGTAGCAGTGTTCATGTGATACCTCACTTGCTGGATGGTGGACACATGTACGCCAGGGATCACTGCAGTGGCTGTACTGTGCAGTGATGCAGGTTACACATGGCTCTTCTGTTCACAGGACACTACCCTGGAGAGGTGCCACTGGTGTGCACACTGAAGTTGTTGTTACACATTGACTTGCCAGACTGCATGGTACACCACTATGAACCTGTGCAGCTATTACATGTCCTTTGTGCATGGTTACTGGTATAGCCCTTCCAGTTAGATTGGCTGTCACGCTATTACAATGTCACGTGACTACGGGCCATATGTCTACTGTTATTGTACATGCCAATCATGTTCATGTTTGTCTGTCACATCTCTTCCACTATTCTAGTATGGGAGTAATGTTTGCGTCCTTTGCAAATGCACAGAGTGGAGTACATAGTTATTTCATCATAACTGTTTATACATATCTTAATTACATAGTACTCACATCACTATATGATATCTTTGTTATGCATCATATGCCTGTTCTCCTGTGTAACATATCTGATGTATCAATCTACTGTACTATACATTACACATGTTTTACATGGTATCCCATAATTCAACCATTACTTGCACAGAGGGTCCACCTTAGACATGTCATTGATGTTATATGCCCATACACATGCGTACTGTTACAGTATATCTACATATACTATCCCTTGCTATGGCACGTACTTATTGGACATACCCCGCCACTGACGGCGGGTCATATGACATTGTTCTATTTAACACCATCATGTTGCATCCATTGTGGTGTCTGTGCTGTTTACCATGTGGCCCACTGCTGGACGCACATCTTCTACAAGCATTGGTACGATCAGCGAGACATCACTACATAAATACCATTCCCCACTTTATGCATGGCGGACACTGTTAATTACTGCAAACCAGGCTATGCATACACTGACATTACGTAATTCAGAACATACTATACATACAGTTAGTGTTATACATACCTTGATATCGTTCTGGTGTTTTGTCTCTATCTCGCTCCTCTGTATCACTCTTTCAACTGTTATACGGTATGAGCATACAGTTTTCATATCTGGCAAGTCATCCTTATATACGTCTATACCTGCAACATGTGGTTTACTGCTGCCAAGTGGTGGTCCGGTGTGACTAATTATGTGCACTTCAGCTGTGCAGCTACTCCATTCGCCAATTACGCTGCAGCAGTGGGGTATAATTGAATTCTCCACCTGGGCGTTGGCCATTTGCCCTGCCTTCAGGGAGACGGCCTGTATTGTGTTTTGTTGTGTGTAATTGCAACTGCTTTGTGTAGAGCCAAGTCTATTTTGGGGTCATGTCCCCTGTGGATTGTGTGTGATTCTACCTGTGACTGTACCTGTCATCCCACCCGTCTGATAAAGGACTATTGCAAACACCTGTAACATCGCCGTTTGTTCCGTTATACGACGGATACAATTTTGCATGGCGCCTTTAAATTTCTCTCACAAGGTATGTCAACGGTTCAGCAGATGTAATTGACTAACTAGATGTTTGGGCTGTGGTTACGGTCTGTATTGCTATTGTTTACAGTGTGGGGGATGTAGGCGGGTGTACGTAGCATATACGGTTTTGTGGGGCTTGCATTTCTACGTAGTCCATATATATGTGTGTGGGCCCCTTCCCTAATTACTGTGCTATCACTTAATAGACTTCTATTACGGGAATTTACTGTGGGCCGTTGTTAATTGGTTTCAATATGGTATGCATGTACGGTTGATACCTCCATACCTCCGGATGTATGGCGATATGTGCAGAGATATTTGTAAATGAACGCTATCCCGTGTATGTCTGCCCCAGATATTTGCTAACATTGCTGTCAGACCCTCTGTCACATGGCTTGCCACCTTTTCATATAGCCATAGTTGGACACTTGTGGGTCACACAGTGGTGTTTACAGGCTGACATATGGCCACGGTCAGTACATGGGATAGCACATACTTTTATCCTCATTACAAACCTATTGTTCTTGGTCCTTCACTACGTATCGGTTTGCATGTAACATTTCTCTTTCTTACATACAGGCATGAGTATTTCCTGCAACTATTGCATATTATGTGGGACATACTAATGTCCTACACTCATGGACAGTTGCCCTTTCTAATGTTTCATGTCAGGACACACCTTCCTAGGGGGGTCCATCCCTCCCGATGTGGGACAGGTGTTTACCGCATGCCTATGGATAGCTATACCCGCACCTACCGTAGTCATCTACCTCCGAGTTGCCACCTACAGACACACTATGCGGACACACACGACGCACTTTAGTCACACGGGAACACACATGGCACCCTCATCACACACATACACAGGCTACATCACACACAACCACAGTTGTACACAGTACCTACGTGGTCTGCACCGCCGACAGCGGTGACTACATGTCCTTACTGTCATCCTATTGCTCGCGGTTCTACTGTTCCAGTACTGTGTTCTTTCTGTCTTTCATCCTCCTGGTTACGCGTGTCGGTGTGTGACACATTCCATAGTTGGCGGTATCCTGTTTATTTGTACCTCAAAGGTGTTTAGAATGTCGTCGACCTATCTATATATTTGCAGATGCCAGTGACCCCTTGTATATCGACATATATCACACCATCGCCCTTTCTATCTGTATTATATATGTGTATATATATATATATATATATATATATATATATATATCTGTATGTATATATATATATATATATATATATATATATATATATATATATATATATATACACACACACATATCTCGGACAGGGGTGGTGACAGGCACGCTACGCCTTTCATTGTGTGTTTGTCAGTGTATACTGTGTTTCCTAGACTCCGCATGTTTGTGTCTGTACCTGTCGTATTACACACCTGCCATAGGTTAAGATTACCTCCCATCCCACTTTGCGAGGGACAATCCCTCTTTGTGCAGTTGTGTCCTGCAAAATATTTGTGAACATAGTAAATGTCCTGTGACTTTGGGACAAACATATTCCCTATAGTTTATGTCATTGTTGCATGTCACCCTTATTCTGTATCTGACCCGCCTACATGTTACAGGGCACGGAACACGTACCTGCGACCATTACTAAACTATAAGCTTTTTATCTATGCAAAACACTGTTGTTCTGCTTTTCGTCCTGGCCGGGTGTGTGTCGTCCTGCTGACATCTGGCGTATGTCCCACATTGGTCATTTGAACTGTGACAACCCTACCGTACGTACATCTTGCCTAGCAATAGTGTTGGGTGATTGTGTACATGACTGCCTGTTCCACTCCTGGCAGTGGTCGTTTTACCCTTCAGAGCAGGCGCTATTTGTTCAGGGGTGACTAATGCTGGTGTCACCTGTTCTGTACATCATTGACCGTGATCTGCACAGTGGTCGGTGACACTTAGCCCTGTTTTGCGCATATCCGTATAGTCATATTTAAACATCGCTTACCAGCTGTGGGCAACGCTTATTCCCGCTAACGTGTGCTACACATATTCTGATGACCTGCATCCGGACTGCATTACCCGTGCAGTCGGGATTATGTTACATCCCTTGTGGGATGTGGGACCGGGAACATGCACGACAGTCACTGCATGTACCACTTGAACATCTGGGGGTTGTACACGAATTATGTAAATTTGTATGTGCAGTACACTACAGCAGTTACTCCACACTACACTCACATGGATGACTCCATTAGTTTACAACTTGATGGGTCCAGTTAATGGTATGTCCATGTGATGTTTACTGGCTGTACTCCAGCACTGGGTATGTATATCACAATTAGGTACACCCGATAATTTGCTACACCTTCATACGACCGTGGATGCAGCATGCTGGGGTGACTAATGCCTGTCATGGGTACATCCCCTGCCTTGACACTACATCCATGATTACATTTTGTGGAGCCCCTCAGTAACGTGGTGGGTAATCTGTGATGACTGTGTGTAGGACAGTGCTTACACACATGTGCTCCCGTGATTGCCTCTGCTCCAGTACGCGAAAGTTGCTTACTCGATGTTGTGGTGACGGGTGTCACTCTTTGCCCCATTTGGTGTTTTGCCTCTGACAATCGGGCATGTACCTACCGATGTACCTGGGAACCTATACACACAGCACCGACAGATGCTGATGGGCGCATCTACTGTTCAGGTGTTGACCGTTCCGTGTTCCCATGGCTGTTGCGTGTACAATGTTTGAGGGCTGCCTATGTAGGATTCCACAGTGGGCCACCTATACATCACAATTTACAGGTAGTCGTGTTTGTGTGCCATCCATGTTACTGTGTGCAGGTGAGGAGGGGTGTCAGTCTGTGGGAGCTTACACTGTCAAGGTATGTGCTATACGTTCCCTCTTTGCCAAGGCGTAGGCATATTGGGCATGCCTCCGTCTGCCTACTGGGGCTGGCACAGTGTGTCCATGGTCTGGATCCCTCTGTGCCTGTGTTGGCCTTGGCACTTGTGGTGGGCTGTGAGGCCCTCCCCCATTATGACCCTGCTGCAGCTGTTTCCACAGGATCATATTATGTAGCATGGCACATACTATGAAGATGTGGGCAAACGTGCCTGGAGAGTACTGCAAGGTGCCACTAGATGTGTCCAAGCACCAGAACCATGATTTCAGCATCCCGAATACATGCTCTATGATGATTCTGGTTTGTGCTTGTGCCTCATTATGGCGTTCTTGCATTGGTGTGTGTGCATTTCTGATGGGGGTCATCATCCATGGCTCCAGTGCATAGCCAGCATCCCCCACAAGGTGACCTTGTGGGATGTCCCCCCCAACAAATACCTGATACAGCTGTGAGGCATGCCAGATATGGGAGTCGTGGTAGCTTCCAGGGCTGCCAGCACACACATCAATGATAATGCCCTGGGCATTGCACACGACCTGGCAGTTGATGGAGTGGAATCCCTTGCGGTTTATGTAGCGCCTACCATACTCACCGGGTGGTGACTTAATTTGTATGTGCATGCAGTCTATCGCACCCAGTACCTCTGGGTAGTTTGCCACACAGTGGAAGTGACGCATATTGCTGGCCAACTCCTCCTGAGTTCGGGGGAAGTGTATATGCACATTGGCATGTGGTAACATGGCATCCAGGAACTGGTGTAGTACCCTGGATGCCGATGCCTGTGAGATCCCCATTATATCTCCAGTTGGCCTTTGATAGGTACCTGTGGCTAGTATTCGCAAGCTTACACATACCTTCGTGTCCACTGGGATGGGTTCCCCTCTGTTGTTTCTCGTTCTCAGGTGTGGCCAGCACAGCTCTACTATTTGCTGTAAGATGTCCCTGTCCACCCTGTAATGCTCTACTATTTCCAGATCATGTAGCCCCTGGTAGGTTACCCTTGGTCTGAACACTCTTCTCCTCTTCCGAGGCCTATGGTGGTTGTCGGCATCATCCTACACAACACCGTCGGTCTGTAACACATGCTGATGAATCACAGCTATGGCAGCTCCCAACATGTACATTTTAAAAGTTCCCCATCTGTTTACACCTATGGTGCAGTGTTTGGGAATACACAGGTGTGTGTTGGGTGCTTTCACACTTTATACTGTTCTGCTGTGAACACTGATGATGTCATAGGGTGTGTATGTACGATCGTGGCTACAGGGTATCTTCTGTGTTTTATTTACGAAACCGCTATTTTGCTGCCTTTGGTGTTGCATTACATTTGGATGCCGTGCTTACCTCCTGCCCTTCCGTTTACATTTGTGCATGTTACACCTACCATTTGCTGGCATGCATCCAGCTGCCTGCTTTCATTTGTACTTTCCTAGACCTGGCTTATCTTGCGTAATGTGTGCTATTTCCGATCTACTGTGGGTTTGCTTTGCTCTGCTATGACAGTTCTCCTATCTTTGCATTCCAGGTCCTCCACACCTTTCTTTGCAATCCTATGCCTCCCCTATCCTGTTTTTCAGGTTTCTGCATGCAGGCTTGTCTACTGCCGTCGATTGGCCGCCGTGTGTTGATTGGTGTTAATTGCTCATTACTACGCCAATTACCCTGCTTCGGCATTTCCTTCTTTTCTTCCCATGACCTTCCTGTTTGTACTATTGTTCGCGGCGCGTGCATCTGCTTACCGGGTTTCGGGCACAAGTTCATCCCCGTACACATGTGCTTTCGGGCACCATGTGTGCTCTCAGCTAAACGGTGCTATACCCTCCTCCCCACCCCTGTCCTTCAGCTTTGCTTAGCAATGGCCAGGCCAGATTTGCATTGCTCCAATATGCTTACTGATACGGTGGCACACCCCTCTGCTGATGTCATGTATCATCTTTGATACACTCCTCGGTGTTATAGCGCTGCGCCGTCAGGTACATCCTTAATCCGGCGGGACATTTGCGATTCAGTATTACCTGCCTCATTTGCATGGCATTGACTACTAATTCATAGTTACAGCGCCGAACACTGTCGCGGGCCCCTGGCAACCCTTGCGTCTTGCTTGTGGTGTGCCATGCCTACCATTGCATATTATGGTGCAATCCTGATTTGTCTTTCATTGCGATTTTGTGCCATTTTTATATATTTCCTTTGTATTCCTGTTTGCACACACATGCCCTGCGGTTGTACTGTGCGTTACTGTGGACATGACATTAAATGTTGTTTTTTAGGTGTTGTGCATCTTTTGTTGTGCCATTGGCTGTGTATTTCTCCATTGGCATATGTTAATTTTGTAATACATGTGTGTGGTCCGCTTCCATAACTCCGATGTTCTGTTTGGGAAAATGTAAACCGTGTTTTTTGATTTACATTTCCATGGGCTTGCGCTACGCCTGCACCACTTCGTGAATCGCTGTATACCTTCATTAGCATGGTGCGACACTGCGCATGGGGTGATTTGCATACCTATGCAGAGGGCTGCGTAGCTCTGGCGTATGCCGGTAGTGCACGTGGGATTGGTTCGTACCTGAATCGCTCGGTGGACATATTTGGCGTTATGCCGCCTACGCTACGCCTGCGCCTGGCGCAAGCTTCATGAATCCGGGGGATATGTCTTTAAGAGGTAATTGTTTTTGTACCATGTGATTTTTAAAAACTTTTATAAATGAGAAGACATGCTAGTGACTTTATACATCTGAAGAAGCAGTTCTAATAATATGAAAGTGTTAATGGTTGTTTTGTCCAAATAAAATTTATTTTATGAAGAGAGCTTGGTTTATTCTTCACTTTACTGATTTCTGTTGGACTGTATTTCTTGTGGTGTTTGGTGACGTATTTATCCAGCACGTACAGTTTTTTTGCTGTTATTATAAAATATGTTTGTAAAAATTTTCCCAACAGTGTTTGTAATAGGATTGTTTATTAGAATTAGATAATATTAACTTATGTGCTGATGTATATTTTATTCCAGTTTGCTTAAATCCATCCCATGACATTCTTGTTCTGTCAAGTCAGTTTTGAGTAATATGGAGAGTTTAATTAATGAGAAAAGGGTAATTAGTACATGTAAATCTGATTGTGTTAAACCAGGAGGGGGTATATGTAATAGCACAAATTCCCAAGATAAGGTAGACTTCATGTACCCCATTTCCTCTAGTCTGACTTCAAGGGAATACCAAAGTTTATAGGAGCATTTGCAACTCCAAAAATGTGAAGTAAATCTGATAGTTACATGCTGAAGAGTTAGGAGACGATACAGGGAAAAATTACTGAGTCTATCAGGAATCAGATAGGCATTATTTATTATCATTAGTTGAGAATGGCATAAATGGATAAAGCCCTGCCTTCAACCCAAACAACTCAAGTTTGATTACTGAGTGACTGATGACACAAGCTGGTAGGATGGACATGCTTATCCTGGGTATGGAGTATGTGGGCTTCACTTTTTACTGATCTCATACAGAGACAGACTGCCAGTCTTGGTATATGAGAGGCCTAGTAGACAGGCAACTATACGGGCCTGTGATGGGTACATCCTCAAAATCCTCTTCCTTGCCTACTCATCCGAACAGCAGATATCAGTATACTGGTAGGTATGTTAGGCCTATGAATCTTATTATAATTCCGTAACACTTTCATTATAAACTGTTCTAAGGTAACTGCCATATGGCTCCAGAAACAGGCACAAAATACAGACTTTCAAAGGGAGTTGGAGTTACTGCATGACATTAAACAAAGTTTCCCTTGGGAAGTATACCTAATCTCTAATCAGGATACAGAGTGCAATGAATTCCAGAACATATGCACACTAAGTTGTCAGTTTATCAATATGTTAAAACTCATAAGTTTTTCACCAGACAAGGCAACATATCTATTACTGTTTAGAGAATGTGGCCTAAACTCTATATTCTGTAAAAGTGAATGTGCTGCTGTGAAAACCAGCACTGATATGCAGTGATATTCTTGAGGGTTGATTGGCAGTATTAAGGGCATTTTGTATTGACCGTCTAATAATACTTCCATAAGACATTTATAAAAAAAAATTCATAAAGGAAGGTCATGTGCCTTACACACATACTGAATTTAGAGTTTCAGTTGATATTTGGTGTAATCACTTGGCATTATACCTGGTTTCCATGATGAGGGATATCTGACTTTTTCCTCAGGAAGCACTATGAAACTAATGTCCAGAATATATGTGAACTAAATTATCATTACAAAAAAAAATCATAAATATATCACTAGACAAGGTAATATTTCTGTTTTCAAATATAGTGTTAGGCCACAACTCCATGAATTGACAAAGGCAATGTACAGCCATGTAAATCACGACTGAGATGTAATGAAATTCTTGAGGGTAGAGTGGTTGTCCTGAGTGCATTTTATACCTGAGTTTCATATTATAATTCCATAACTGTTGTCTGAATTACCACAGGGGAAATGGCATATGCCTTCAAATACAGGTATGAAGTAGAGTGTTTCAGAGGACGTTTCACAGCCCATGTTGATTACTTCAGGATATTTTACCTTTGTTCATAAAGCCAAGAAATTCTAATGCCCAGAATATATGTACATTATTTTGCAAAAATAAAAAGGAAAAAAAAAGAAAGAGAAATCATATCAATATTATTGCTGCATAAAGGATTGGTCCCAAAAATCTATGTACTAAAAAATGTAGTTAAATCCTTGAGATAGAATGAAAGCCTTAAGTGCATTTTGCACCAAAGTATCATATTTTATTTTCCTAGCTGTTTTATTTTGAGCTATTATAAAGAAACTGATAGATGTCCTCATATACAGGTATCATGTGCAGTTCTTCAGAGGACTTTGGTGCCACACTTTGTCATTATTCCTGGCTTCCATGTAGGGATATTTTAACTTTACTCAGGAGAAGTGGTAAAAGCAATGTCCAGGTTTTATATGCACTAAGTTTTCAAAACATCATAAAAATAAAAATGTGTGTGTGTGAGTGTGTGTGTGGGTCAATCATTTAATTTACAACTCAATGTATGTAAACACATTAAACCCAACTTATCTAAACCCATTTCATCTAAACCATCAAAACTAAAAAAAAAATTCTCTACAAATATTGTTTGCAGGGGGCTCTGTCTTCACATTTCCTAACATATATATATATATATATATATATATATATATATATATATATATATATATATATATATATATATGTATGTATACAGCTATTCCACAGTCACACTACAGTGGAATAAAGGGAAAAAAGCTGGAAACGCACCACCAGCTTGAACAATCCAGCACACTGTAATAAAGCAAACTTCAAAATTATTTACATATCTTTAAGAAAACTCATACCAGTGATGAAAACACCATTTTACAATACACAAAAACATTTGCTTTGGTTTTCATTTGAGTTTTACTAGTTTAGATTAAATGAGTTTTATTTCTGGAGATGATGGCAGTCTTACCATAATATATTTCCAGATGCTCTTCTAAAGTAAGAAAAGTAATTCAAGAACTGTATTTCTGTTGTTTAAAGTAAAGTCAGCTTTGTGGTGGAAGGCACATTTATTTTTATTTGCATATATTATTATTGTTTAAGTAGCTATTGTTTTCTTTCAAATCCTAGTTACAGTGTATTTTTTTAAATTAGAAAAAGAAACATTTATACATGTCATAAAACTGTTAACTGCTCACAGTAATCATGGAGAATAAAGAACTATTGAGTTGCTAGATAAACAAAATTTAACACATTAACTTGTAAGTTTACTTAGTCACAATCATTTATATAATACTGCCATACTGTAATCAGATGTCGAAGATTAGGTGTACTATCATTTGACTAAAGAGTACTTGACTGTTTGTAAGAAATTCACTGAAAAGCAATTAACTGAAAACCCATTTGATCGAAAACCCATTTGACTGAAACCCATTTCAATGAATCACAAATCACTGAAAATATTCAACATAAGAAATACAACATAAATAGCATTTTCTACCATCTACTGTCAATCATTAGCGGGCCGGAGTTCCGCTGTGGTGACCCCTAACCGGGAAAAGCTGAAAGAAGAAGAACAACAACACAAGCACTAATTCATTATGTATTATGTATGAAGTTTCTTTTTTCTTTTCTCAAGTGATTGTGTGGCAGTGGAGTTAGTATAAATAATTAAGGGGGAGTGAGCAAAATCCCCCACATGGGTGTGCAGGGGGACTTTCCCCTTGCAAAAACACTATTTTATGTTGTATTTTCTAATTTTGAATATTTTCAAAGATTTGTTATTCAGTGAAATGGGTCTCAGAAAACTGGATTCTCAATTAAATGGGTTTTCAGTCAATTGCTTTCCAGTCAAACATGCTTTCATTCAATTAGTTTTCAGTCAAATTCTTTCAAACATATGATTTTCAGTCAAGTACTATTCAATCAAATGATCGTAAACTGGAGGATTATGATCGGGCCACAAATCGTAACTCACTCATTATGTATTCTAGACCTGGAGGCCAAGAAAGTCACCTTGCGAGCGAAGCTCAAAATGTGGATTTCTTGGTACCCATGTCGAGAACACATAATATGTAGTTATGACTGGACAGCCACTCATAATTCTTTGAACTGCATGAAGATTTATCTTCTCCTTGTACTACAAATTAATCAAAAAGTAAGATGTTAAAAAAATGAGATGTGCGTTGTGTTGGCTTTGAAAGCCAAACCATTGGGGAAGTGGTTGTTATCCTTAAATATTCCCAGTGTGCAAGAACCTGTTTACTTCAAAATGCCCCATATAGTTTAGCGGATAGCAGGTAGAAACTGGAGTTGAAACAAAGCCATTTCTACCCGCTGCTGCTGTTTTCTTGTTAGTGCTGTCTGTTTTCAGTACAGACATGACATTAACAGTGCGCAGGAGTTATTTAACCATCCTCTAAGCATTGTTAAGGTTGGGTTTCTATTTCTTAACTGGGATATTATTTAATAATTTTTGAGCATGTGCAATACATGTTTATTAAATGAACAAATGCATGACTGCATACTTAAGAAAATGTATGCATGTATGCATGCATGTATGTATGTGCTTGCACATAAGGCCCCTGGATGCCGTAGAAGTTTTTTTTTTCAAAAATGATTTAGTTAAAAAGAAGAAGGAAGAGGCCATTAAAAACACAGTACAAGAGCTAATACACTGCATTAGTGAAAACATGTATAAAATATTGAAGTATATTGTTAGCATACTATAACCATAGCATAACATAGCACAGATGCAACTAGCATCTCATGTATAGAAGTGCATGTATTCCAAAACCCCAAACAGGAAAAAGAAATTAAACACTTGTCTTCTAGTTGCTTTTTAAGCATAAAATCTTGGCACCTTGGTGCACAGCATTTCTAAAGGAATTTAAGCCTCTCAAGCAGATGATGCTGGATAATTTTATAGGTTGAAAGAAGCTATGTATATGTTAGTTGATGGGATAGTTCTAACCAGTTTAGGCTTTTCGGTGCTATACAGTGGTATGTTCTGAAGGGGGCATTTGCTACAAATTTAGCAACTTTGTTATAGCATTGTTCAAGTTTTGATTTTTTTGATGTCCGGAGGTTAGTAAGGATGGGAGCACCATAAAGAAGTGTGGGGAGGAGATAAGTAGTGGCAAGTATAGTTGTAAGTAGCATTGCTGAGAATGTTTTTGGGTCTGTAAAGCATCCCTAGTTTTTGATGAGTTTTTCTTATGCAGTTATGTATATTTCAAATTTAAGATTATCATCCACTATCATTCCTAATAATTAGCAATAAGAAGCGACTTCAATAGTTGTATTACTGAGAGACGACTTTAAAGAAGACTTTAAATTTTGATTTTTCATGCAAGAGGGATATGAGGAAAAGTATTTTTGGGGGTAGGGGGTTGAGCACAAGTTTTGAGTTACAAAGTCATGTTTCAGTGGCTGTTAAAGCTTCCTGAGTAATTTTTTGGAGGTGTGTCATGTTGTCAGATGTGCAAATGAGTGTGGACTCACACTCCATGGAGTTAAATACTAATAATTAACAAGTCATATAACCTTATACTTAGCAATTCAAATTATGCATCGTACAATACATAACGTGTGGTTAAGATTAAATCAAGCATATTTTATGCAAGTACAATCATAATTCCAGCAATACAGTATTCCAAGATGGCTGTACTTTGAAGAGCAGGTTGATCAGAGCTCTTGTAGTGTAAAAAAGAAAAAAATAATTACTTGTTAGTCACTATACTGCCTAGATGTAAGCAAAAAGATAAGTCTGGAAAAAGTAAGAGAAAATCAACTCGAACAGAAGAAACACTATCAGGGGGATGGGGGTGGGAAGTCTTGCAACTGTTTGGTGAAAGCAGTTCATGTTTCTGTGTTACAGGAGATGGCTTCCATTAATTCAGTGCAAAATAAATCAAATGCATTAAGAGGCATTTAAAATAAATGAAAAACTGGAGAACTATATAAAGTCAAGTGATAAAAGGCTGGAAATAATAGAATCTTCAAGTAGATACTCAGATGAGTTAATAAAACTGCAGAAGTTAGAGGTTGAAATGAAGGAAAGATTGGCTGAATATGAAGCTTCTCAAGAAGAACTGTTTCAAAAAATATTAGTTAAGAGCAGAGGACAATCCTTACAAGAAAACTTGAGATTCTTACAAGATCATGACTATAATATAAGAAATCATGCAACTTTTTGTCTCTTAGGTTTTAAAACCAGCTGAGAGGGTTAGTCTTATTTCTGTAGATGTTGGCAGTAATACCAGAAAATATGTGCAGATGCTATTCTAATGTAAACAAAATAATTCAAGAACTGTATTTTTGTTATTTAAAGTTGAGTTAGCTTTACTAGAGAAAATGTAAGGAATAGAATGTGTTAATTTTATGAAAGTATAAATAAGTAACTAGACAAGTGACTGCTGATGACTTCAAATCAAAGGTGGGCTGCAGGAGACAGATGAATGGGTGGGGGTCAATGGGAAGGTATGTGACCAACTAGAAAGGGGAAGAGCTATGCTCAAAACCACAAAAACTGTCACTTTAATTACATACGCTGCCCTGGGTGCCAAACTGTCATTATAAGAGTCCAATCAAGACAAAATGAATTGTAGAAGAAAAAAAATATTTCAGTGCATTGGCTGCATGACAGCTTACTTAATATCTAGATGGAAACAAAATGTTTGTGAGGCATGAAAAAATAAATTATTTTTTAAATACATTACTGGAATGCCAGTCAAAATCAAGTATAAGAAAAACAAGCAGCACTCAACTCAAACCACTTCTCCTTGCACTGCAGTTCTAATTATAATTTATATTCAGCTTTATAAAAGTACCAAGTAGCATGCTGAAAGTAGCAATCTCTGTGATACCCCCACTTGTAAAAATTTTTCTTATCCAAAAAAAAGACCTGGTGCCTGACAACCACTATCTATTTGTTTCATGGGGGAAAACATGATCAAAGTAAAAATTGAACAGCAAACAAGAAACAAGCTCAAGATAAATTGCTTAAAGGATTACTGCACAGGTTATGGACCACACATGATAGATTGGCATTCTGTTTAGTTTACGGGTAAAGCCTGCAAAGATAACTGCAAGTCTCCAACAAAGGTAATGAGCTTCTTACAATACTGTAATCCTGTCCTTTATTACAAATACTGTCATATACATTTCAATACCCAAGGGTTATACATTATCTAGTTATGTAAGTATTCTCTGCATGGCAACAACAGAAAGGCTTTCAGTGTTGGCAGTTCTTCAACCTTATGCTTATTAAAGTTTACTTGCATCTTACAATCTCAGACAAGCTTACTTGATGGACATTAAAGCATTGCTACTTAAACACAGAGCAGCAGGCACTTTCTGAATAATAATAATCATAAATCAACAGTATAAAAATATGACAGAAACCAGAACATTCTGCAAAATCAAGGACAGATGAAAAGCCACTGTAGTACTTGTGTCTACCTTGGATGGGGGGATACTCTGCACATTTACACTACATAACTGCTCCTTGCCTTGCTTGGACACATCCAGAGTCACTACATGGGGGAGTGGGGTGCAACAAGTATGTCACAATTTAAAATGTCTCTGACTGACTGTGATGGCCCTGACGCATTTGTCATACCTCTCAACCTCAGAGCAAGAAATCTGGACAAAGTCATACATAGAAGTGGGGCAAAGGCCCAAAAATAAGGACAATTTTTAAATATTGCTCTTATAAACTTAGAAAGATAATAGAATAGTAGGTCTTGCATTAGTATGAGTTTTCTGAAGGGTATGAAATCTGAAACTCAAATGTCTGTTATTATTTTCTAACTTCAGTCTTTAATGATTTGCCACTAATATGCCATAAAACCACAATTTTATGAAAAACGGACCAAAAATGTGATGCAAAAATATAAACTAGCCACACAATACAGCTGGGAACCTGTCAAAAAAGGGACACTTTTTAATATTAGTACTGCCAACCTGAGCAGCTGACAAAATAAAAGAATCTACATGCATTTCTGAAATAAAAGTAATCGATAACTCTGATTGTTACAGTTATTTATTAATTGTAAACCCTCCACGTTTTCTTCCAAAATTGCCATTTTGTGGAGGGATTTTTAGGGGAAGAGCAAAATTTTGAGCCAAAATCGGGGACAGTTGAGAGGTTTGGATATGCCTAATTCTATAAAGCAATTTATTTCATGTACCTCTCAACCTGTTAATGAAGGAAATCTGGACAAGGCCAAATATATTGGGGAAACATATAAACAGTACTAAAAATTGTTCTTGTATAAATTGAGACAGTTGATAGAATAACAGGTCTTGCTTTAGTATGTATTTTTTTTCTGAAGGTTATGAAGTCTGAAACTCAGTGTCTGTCATTATTTAGTGACTTAATTCCTAAATGATTTGCCAGAAAACCACAAATTTTATGAGGAATAAACCAAAAATAAAAAGCAAAAATCTGGACAGTTGAGAGGTATAGTTCAGCTGGGGCTGTCTTTGAGTTTGCCGCCCTTCCCCCCTCACAAAATTATTGTTGAATGGAGCCTCCCCCCTACAGCCATTCCAATGAACCATTACTTGGCTATTTCACCCCATTTACCATAAACACTAATGTGCATACTGCTTTACTTCTGCAATGATTTGGACTTCATTTGAAAGTTTTATTTTGCATTTTACAGTGCAAACAATAATAGATATCTGCTAAACAAAGCAATGCAGTCTCACAATGAAAACATACTTAGCAGTAAAACTTTCCTGCCCTTGAAACTCACATTCATTGAAACATCATTGAAACCCACATTCAAAGAAAATACATTTTGCCAATGGCAGATAAAGATTAACTTTGGGTTTGGGCTGTTTTCAAATCACAGGCTCCTTGCACACATGCTCTTTCATACACCTTTCTGATTGTATTAAATTATATTCCTTGTACAATACAGTACAGTTTTAGAGGGCATTTTAAATTTATTGTTTTGAACATTTTTCCACTAAGCAATGAAACAAAATGCATGCACCAATAATGACAAAACTACCAAATTCAGAACATTCCCATAATAAAAGTCTACTCAAACTTCTACAGTCCACCAGTATCAGTAAATATGCATAATCTCTGAAGAAATAAAAGTAATCCAAATCTTTCCACATTAAAAAGATCTGTAACTAACGAAGAGGTTGCTGCTAGCAAACAACTTTATATTTTATTATTCCATCTACAGATAAAGTGCCTGTTGCCCTTGAGGAATAAATTGCCTATGCTACACTGAAAAAATGATAAGCTAGTAATATTGCAATAGGGAATGGATGGCAAACTGATAGGTTCATAGTTACTATGTATCTTTGGCAAAAAGGAGTGCAGCATCTACCCCCTTTGCAACACAGTACAGTATCAGCAATGTATCTATCTACTGTGGGAGTAGAACCCACAACCTTCTGCATCAAAAGCAAGTACACTACCTGTTGTGCTATTAACAATGCAAGAAGACTCAGCATAAGCAGCACTAAACTTTTGCTCCCCTGCACCTCTCAGCTCCTTGTAAAATCTAATCAGCACTCAGCTGTATCTTTGAACTTTGCAGCACAAGAAATCTGAAAAAAGCCAAAATTTATGGGGGGGGGGGCAAAAGGCCAAAAACCAGGGAAACATTTTAAACATTGCTTGTATAATGTTGGAAAGTTGCTAGAATAAAATGATGTGTTACCACCATAGATTTCACTGCCAAGTCTTGAACCCAGAACCCTGTGCAAAACAGTCAGAGCAACATACCACTATGCCAAATCAGCTGTTTTGTGAAAGAGAGGAAGACTGAAACTTAAATGGCTAACATTTAGTGAATTCAGTTCTCCCCATAGCTGTCAACCTCTTAGCACAAAACACCTGAACAAAGCCAATAATGAGGGAATACAGCCCCCAAATATATTCAATGAATTCAATCCTCACCATAACTCTCAACCTCTTAGCAGAAAACAACTGGACAAAGCCAGTAATGGGGTAATACAGCCCCCAAACATATTCAGTGAATTCAGTTCTTACCATAGCTCTCAACCTTAGCACAAAAAGCCAGGACAAAGCCAATAATGGGGGAATACAGTCCCAAAAATAGGGACATATTTCAAATATCCATCTTATAAACTTAGAAAATTGCTAGGATAAAAGGTTTTGTGTTACAATGTACTTTCTGAAGAATATGAAGTCTGAAATTCAAATGCTTGTCATTTTTATTTAACATTTGTTAACTAGGAAAGTCTGACTTGGAACAAAAGCCAATCTTCAGATGAGGCCCTGGGAGAAACCTCCAAGCACATGTCTTTGTAAGATGGGAGGACACCAGAGAACACCCACACAAACACGAGGAGAACATGCAGACTCCACACAGAAGGCATCCCAGCCAAGAATCAAACTGGAGAACCTGTAGCTGTCAGGCAACAATGCTACCACTGCACCACTGCACCACTGGTGCTATAAGGACACAAACATACATAACCCACAGATTTTATGAGGAACAGAACAGAACAAATATGAGGGAAAAATCTGCAAAATGTTTACAAATGGTGGTGGGTAGGGAATTCATACTCTTGCCACCTGGGCACAAGGTACAGGGTTCAAGCCTGTTCTTTACCCACCACCATATGGCACATGGGGTATTACACACACACACACACACACACACACACACACAGTCATTCCATCATATCCACAACGCTAAGTCTATTCTGCAAATGTATATCCACAACACTCAGAAGCCCGTGACAAGACGTCCTTCTTGCAAGAGCAGGCTGGGTGCTACCCAGCCTGTGGACATTGCAGTCTGATCCCCCTTCAAGTCTATACAGATGTAACTGCATAGACATTTGGGATAGTGCTGCTGAATGCTCTTTACCTAATCTGGACTGTTGGTGAGACAGTCTGGATTCTGTGCGCATGCTCCAGACTGGTTCACCAGCAGTCCGGAAATACCATGAGTGCGCATGCGCGATGTTCCGTGACTCATTTATTTTTTCTTTTCTTTTATTTATTTTCTCTTTTTCATTTTCTTTTTTGTTTACAGCTGGGGGGGCTGCAGTCCTGCAGCCCAATAGCATGAGTCGCCCCTTAACTGGACTGATATACCACAGCAGGATTTTTTAATTGAAAAGGCATATAGTGAGTATGCTCAAAATTTGGCCATGAGAAAGTAGCCAAGACATACAGTAGTAAAGATGCTGTCATACTGGCAGAAAGAGCTGCTTCTGACAAAACTGTGTAAAAAAGGAAAAAGTATTAACAATTGAGGACAACAGAGTGGTTGCAGAAAATGATTACTCGCTGTACATCAGGCAGAAGAGAAGTGAATTTATCCCTGCAGAGGATGTCAAGAGATAGATGTGAGATTCAAGTTGCTATATCAATCTGTTTTATGAATATTATTTCCTATAGGATCAAATACATTTTTGCATGCGTAACAGGCTAAGGAGGAAATAAAAAAGTTCACACAGCAAAGCCGATAAGCTGAAGGTGATTCTGCTTTTCATTTTTCTAAGAATGGCAAAGCCCACAGACAGAACTTACCAGCAGAACATTTTCCATTATTTCAAAGGCAATGCCATAAGATCAAAACTACCAACATGAAAATGTCATCAAAACGTAAATTAAAGGTCATGCTGCTAAATGCTAGGAGTCTAAACATGAAACTGCACTCATTGCAAGCTTTCTTAAATCTAGAACATCCTGACATTTGTGCAGTCACAGAAACCTGGTTCAAAGCTGCAGAGAGCATCCCAGCCACACAAGGTTATTCATCCTATCATAAATTCAGACTCCAAACCATGGGCAGCAAAGCAAAAGGAGGTGGAGTTGCAATATTTATTAATGAAATACACACCTCCAGGCTGGTCAAACAGTATGACACACAGGAGACACTCCAGGTGCAGTTAACCATTGACAAGACCCCTATTCAAATCATAGCTCTCTTCAGACCCACAACTTTGACTCAAGATGCCCACTTCACCTATCTGGAACTCTTTTAATCTATTAAGATTCAACCCTTTATCCTGATCCTGGGTTACTTTAACTATCCAACCATAGATTGGAAAAACTACTCATGCCAAAACACAAATGCCCAGAGATTCTTTGATTTCATCAATGCAAATGCCTTGTACCAGTTGGTCGACACCCCCCGCAAGAGGTGATAATATCTTGGACTTGGTATTAACCAACATGAGTAACCACTGCAGCATCCCTACAGTGTCATCCTCCCTGGTAAGATCTGACCACAAAGGGGTCACTTTCAAAGTCATCATCTCCCCTGATCCTGCCCCAGCTTGGGTCAAACAAAAAAACTTTTCCAAAGCTGATTGCAGCCTCCTGAGGGAAGCTATAAACAATTTCACAGCCCCCTCTCCCTCTGCAGGAACCGGCATGTATGTACAAACCTACACCAAAGTACTATATGAGCATTTATATAGCTGCATGGAATCAGGAATACCCGACAGGACAAAATCATCCTCCTGAAGGAAGAGTAAACCTGTCTAGTGGACATCTGCAATAAATAAATTTTATAATAAAAGGAAACAATTGCTGTCCAGGACTACGAAGGAGCAGGTGCTTTAATGGAAGCAGCCATCTCTCCTTAGCCTGAACAAGCAAATAAGAGCACTAGCAAAATCCTCCAAAGCAAACTCCGAGTCCAAACTGGCCACATTTACTAGAGACAATCATAAGGCCTTCTTCACATATGTACGCAGTCTCAAAGGAAGCACTTAGATCTGCTCAGAACTGGTGGTCAAGGACACCACATACACAAGTACCATAGATATAGCCAACCTGCTTGCAGACAGGTTTTATGAAAACTTCTCCCTTCTGCCCCCACATCAGCAAATCAGAACATCCCTAGCAGCTTCACCCCTCCCCTTATCTCTATGGAGCAAGTTATCACTGCCCTCTCAAAGGCAAAAAATACAGCCTCCGTGAGACCCAATAACATCCCAGGCTGCATCCTACATGAACTCAGGCAGGAACTTGTAGCACCATTAGGCACCCTGTTCAACCAAAGCCTGAGTACCGGCTTCATCCCAGCAGAGTGGAGGACAACCAATGTCATCCCTTTGCACAAAGGTGTAGTGTCCACTGACCAAGGAAATTATAGATCCATCAGCCTAACTAGCCTGATCTGCAAGGCTATGGAAAGGACTATCATGGACCTCATTAACAAGGACATTGGCTACTTCCAAACACTCGATCCCACACAGTTTGGTTTTGTCAAGGGGAGGTCATGCCTGTTAAATTTGATTGACTTCCTTGAGACAGTCACCAAAGCCATGTCCAAGGGGAAGATGGTACATAATGCCTATCTTGACCTGGCCAAAGCCTTTGATACTATTCCCCACTTGGGTATAATAGATAAACTTTCTCAACTAGGTATCAATCCATATGTTACCATATGGGTAGCAAACTGGCTTACTGATAGAACCCACCTAGTCAAAAATAGGGGAAGCCACCTCAAGCAGTAGACTCATAATGAGCGGTGTACTCCTGGGATTTGTCTTGGGTCCTCTGTTGTTTGGGATACACTTTTCTGAGGGTGCAGGCCAAAACCAGTGGGCTGTGGTTGACCAAGTTTGGAGATGACTGCAAGCTGGGTGCTGTCATCAATTCCCGTAGTAATGTGGACATCCTCCAAGAGGGTCTCACCCAAACAAAAGACTGGTTCCAGAAACATGGGCTCAAACTGAATTCCAAAAAATGCATCATCATCCCCTTTGGGGATAGTGATGTCCCTAAAAATTATCACATTAATAATAAGATTCTAAGCATGCAATCAGTCATGAGGGGCTTGGGCGCCAAGGTTGATAGCTAGCAAAATTCTACTCCACAAGTACTTGCAAGCAGACCTGGAAAACAGATGCATTCTCATTTCCTTGGATAATAATGTTCCTGTATACCTTTCTACCCTCTCCACTGATATCCAGGGTTATTCTGAAGAGTAGGAAGAACTCTCCAAAGATCACTGCCATGACTTCCTTCTGGACCAGGCAACAGTGGTTTTCCCATCTTTTGGAAATGGCCAAGAGTAATTACCACATGCTTCCTCACAGACTGAACCTACACACATAAAGCAGAGGATGTTTGATACAACCCAACTTGAAACAGCTTCAGCTAATTGCCTGGGTAATAGAGATTTAATACATTTTATGCAGTAATTTTCTGAGGATGTGTAGCAGGTATTAAATGAGGGAAAGAAAACTGCTGCTAGGAAATTATATATTAGCAAATGGAAAATAGTTTCTATTTGACCCCATATTAAGAACCAAGACCCTTTTAATGCTAGTGTTTCTCTGGTTCCACAATATTTGTGAGAGTTATCACCCTCTGGACTTTCTTACTCTTCTATCAATGTTCACTTGCTGGCCATTTCAGCATGTCTGCCCATGGATGCCCCTCTTTCAATGTTCCCATGTCACGTTGTTTTTGAAATGGGTTCTGCAATAGCCATCCACCTACAAAACTGTCCCTCCTCCTTGGGATCTTATGTTTGTTTTGGAAAAAATAACTCTTGCTTCATTTGAGTCAGCTCATTAGGTTGATTTGAGGTTCTTAACTTGGAAAAAACTTTTGCTAATTTCTTTGACTTCTGTAAGAAGAGTGTCTGAGTTGCAAACTCTCATGATGGGCCAACCTCATCTTATCTTTCGCAACAATAAGTTTTATTTGAGGACTAAGCCTTCAGTTATGCCTAATATTGTATCCATGTATCCATATTTGCTTTAAGCCAAGCTATTCATCTCCCAGTCTTCTTTCCAGGTCATAAAAAATCAAGGAGAAATATTCTTCATACTGTAGATGTACACACACAACTGAGATACTTGACATGACTAAAACTTTCAGAAATTATGATGAGCTATTCATTTTTATGAAAATAACAGAAAAGAACAATCTGAGTCAATGAATACTATTCCAAATGTTTGTCCTGTGCTAAATAGGTTCATAGGTTAGTACTAAGCTAACTGCCCTTGCGAGCCTTTTTAAGCCTAGCCAATTATCCCTTGTGAGACTCAAACCCTGCACCTTGTGTTTGTAAGGCAAACACCTTAACCATTAGGCCTCCCTCCCAACCCTGTTGTTGTTTCCATCATAACATGTCAGTTCCAGGTAGGGTCAATATACATTGTACCACAGTCTTGGGTTTATCATTGCCTTTTTTGAAAATGGGTGAATTCTTGAAGTATTCTAGACGAAGCAGCATGATATTTTGTACATACATTTACAAAGCACTACAAACTAGATTCCTTTTTTAGGCATAGAACTGGCTTTGGTCGGACCATTGTCCAGGGATTTTTGCACCTTAATTCTTCCTCCTCCTCCCAAACCTTATACGCTTTGGTATAATTACCATCTTTCTTTTTATCTTCTGTTTCTATTGTAACACTGGTTGCAACAAGTATTATTATACCCTTTTCCTTTGTCCCTGAATTCTGCTGAATATCCATTCTGAAGTACTTGCATTGCTAAATTTGCATGCTCATTTCTAGCTAAATGTGTCTCCTGAAAATTTCTCTTTGCACCCTATACTTCTCAATATAGTTCTGTACTCTTTACTTTTTGTCCATAGTTGCAATGCCATTGACAATCCATGACAAAACTGATAAGCCAGTCATTCTGATAACAAACCATTACTGTCACATATTCTGTATGACAGTTCTTTTCAGTATGTTTCCAACTTGTAACTTACATGCACACATGAATCCTGGCAAGCTGATCTTGTATGCAACTGCTGCTTTCCATCTCTTTTAGTATCCATGTCACATTTTCCTGGGCTTTTTTTTCAATAAAAACACTCACGTTTAAAAAAACAAATAAATATATTTTCAACACCAACCCCTTTAAATTCACAGCAAACACATAACATTACATATACTTTTCAAAAAGGGAAGTTATTCCTATAAATATATATATATATATATATATAGAGAGAGAGAGAGAGAGAGAGAGAGAGAGGTAGTTGCTTTAAATAGATAGCTATGCACAAAGGCTTTACATATTCTAAAGTTAGGTTCAGTCATGCTGGAAGTGAATGCTAGACCCAGTGTAAACCCTCGTAGATACCATCTATCCATGCCCTATCTTTATTTCTGTCCCGGATGTGAATAACAGCTTGCATGCTCTCTGTCTCCTGATTTTTAACCGTAAGGAAATGTTCACCCTTAAATAAATAGACTAAACTATACAGTGTTATACTTAAAAAATACTAAGAATTCTAAGGCTGCATCTACTTTCAAATATATTACCTTGTATCGATATCAATCTTTAATTTATTTACACTTAACTGCTTGCCAATTCTCCTTTAAATATTAATCATGTTATGTCTTATATAAATCTATAAATACCTCGTAGCACATTAATTAATCATTTCCTGATTAATGGACTGCAACTTTAGACTTCCCGTCTCTGTCTACTGGTACTTGCTGAAAAAAAAGAACAGCTAATTACTTAAATGCAAGAAAATGCTTTCAAATACGTTATTTATTTATTTAACATTTGTTTACTGGACAAGTCCGACTGGACACAGATCTATTTTCAGAGGAGACCCGGGGAGAAAAACTCCACCAATAAAATACAAACATTATACAAAAAGAAAATAACAGATTACTAGCCATTATAGAATTTACAAATTACAACCCACAAATAATCAAGAGATAACACATTAGCAATTTTAACAAATGAATACATCAAAAGGTGTACAGTATTATACAGACTCAAGACTAGCATATAGTTGAGTAAACACAACATTTTTGAGGAAGACTTAATAATTTGAGGTACTAGAGTAAGTATATATAAGGAAGGAAGGAAGGCAAGATAGGCTGGAGATATGAATAGTATATGAAGTATGGTAATATGAAGTGTAGAGTCAAAGAAAATTAGGGTGTGTGTATGAAAGTGTAGTATATAGAGTTAACCAGACAGGTAGAAAGAACAAAGCCAGGTGATTTCTAAGTGCATAGATAGGAGTTTTTTAAATTGTACTATGGAGCTGTTAGAGGAGATGGAGGTGGGTAGTTTATTCCATATTTTAGGAATGACGTTAGAGAATAAAGATTCCCCAGCCAAATTATTAGCCTTGGTGGATTCTAATAAGAGTTTATTAGAGCAGGGGTTTTATCTGTTTCATGGAGTATTTTATGGGCAGCTGAGAGAGTTCTAGACAGTTTAGTTGTTTAAGGGTAGTGCAATGGTGTGACTTATATGGGGAGTTTGTAGCGAACCTGGCTATTTTATTGTAACATGTTTCTAGTTTATTAAGGTCTGTTTTGCGTAGATTGGTCAGTATTGGGGAGGCGTAGAGTAGGGGTGACAGGAGGTGTGTCCAGGCAATGGTAGCTTTTGTGGATCTAGTTAGAAATTTCTTGTTTCTATAAAGGCGGCCTAATTCTTTATGAACTTTTTTGATAGTTATGTGGATATCAAATTTTAGATTATTGTCAATTTCAACCCCTTGCAGTTTAGTGTGAGTCACTGGGGTGATAATAGTTTAGTTTCTGGACTCAAGGGTGAAAATTGGGAGTGTAGAAGGAGTGCTTGAGGGGTAAAAGAGAAGAAGTGTGGTTTTATTAGGGTTTAGATTGAGTTGAGAATTGATAAGCCAGGATTCAACTGATAGAAATGAATCTTGGGTTATAGTGTGGAGGTCCTGTAAGGTGGGAACAAAGCATATGAGGGTAGAGTCATCTGCGCATTGTTTCACAGATGTATGGTGAGTGAAGGTGTGGAGTTAGTTGGTAAAGAGGGGGAAAAGTAGTCGTTCTAAACCTGAGCCTTGTGGGACTCCTAGGGAGACTGGGAGGAGAGAGGACAGGTGGTGTTGCCACAGTACAGCCTGATGTCCACCTGATAGGTAATTTTGGAGCCAAGTAACAGTGGAAGTACTAAGGTTTATGGAGGAGAGGACTTTGATCAATTTGTCGTGGTTTACCATATCAAAGGCTTTGAACAAGTCTAGAAATATGGCAGATACAAATTGTCCTAAATTTCTATGGTGGTTGACTGTATTAGTAAAGGACATGAGGGCTGTAATGGTACTGTGATGGGGGCAAAATCCATGTTGTGTGATTGATAGTAGATTGTGGGTGTTGAGGTAGTCCATGAGCTGAGTATGGACTACTCTCTCTAGGATTTTAGATAGAGGTGATAGGATAGCAATTGGGTGGTAGTTACTAAGTTCAGTTGAGTTGCCTCCTTTGTGGAGAGGTGTTATATGGGATATTTTCCAGACAGTGGGTACTATGCACTCTGACATTGATCTGTTTATGAGTATTGCTACTGGGTAAGCTATTCCTTCTCCAGCTATTTTCAGAAATTCAGCTGGTAGATTGCCTGTAGCTAAGGTAGTTGGTTTTAGTTTATGTAGTAGGTTTTTATGGTATTTACTGTTACTGGTTATAGTGTAAATAGACTGTGGTTATTCTGAGTGGGTTTGCTGAGCTGGGGAGCTAATGTGGCAAGGTTATTGGAGATGTTATTTGTATTGGCTAGGGCTAGGATGGTTTCTGTGAAGTATGTATTAAATTGGGTTGCAGTGTTTTCAGAGTTGGTAGCAGAGGTTGGAATGGGTGTGGTAGTTTTGCCTGGAGATAGTAAGTTGGGGTGTATGTCTCCAGAGCAGTCTAGCTTCTTTACAATGTGAAAAAGGAGTTTTGTAAACTTATATTGTAGTTTAATGTGTTTATAATAGGTATGTGATTTACGTATGGGGGAGGAGTTTATATGGTTGGTAGTCTAGAGAGCCGGAGTTGTTGAGGCCTGGGGCTATGTTGTGGTTTAATGGGATATCAAGGAGAGATACAGATGAGGTTTGACAAGGGAGGTTATTGACAGAGGCTGGTAGATGATTTAGTGATGTTAGCCATGACAGGAGAGAGAGCAGTGTAGTAGACATAATGAGTATGAAGGCTAAGTTTAGGTGATTTTTATTAAGATGGTTTATTTTAGTGGTACTTGTTACTTTTGTGTATGGTTTAGAAATATTAGGGTGGATATATGAATAGATACTAAAAATAGCTAGTATATTTGGGTAGAGGGTGCTGATAAGCTAATTGGCAGGTAAGTGGGGAGATTGCATATAGATTGCAATCTGTTAGGCGCTATTAGATAACTTAATTGAAGGTTACTAACTAGATGGGTTGAATCTTATAACCAGCTATCTGATTACTGGGAGGTTACTGGATGATGTATATGGAATGGAGCTTACACAAGCATCCTGCTTGTTGGAAAGTGGATTGTTGGTTGGTGGATAGTGGGCGGGGGTAGGGATGTTTAAATGTAATTGATATAGGGGTGTGTGGGAATTGGATTAGGGTAGTAGAGTGGAGCGGAGCCTGGGCGCAGTGAGGGTAGAACGGAACAGGCTGAAACTCAGTCAGTACTATGGCCAGATTCAGAACAGAAAAAAAAAAACGTTTCATGCAATTGTAAGTATAACAAAAACTATTTAGCTAAATGTTGAATATTAAAAATGCTGGATGCTGTTAGGCAAAGAACACAAAGTAAAATACATGTGGCCAGGTAACCATAGCAGCTAATTAACTAGCTATCCTAAGATCTATGCAATAGCGGCCAGCAGTAAGTCAGTATATAATACAACAGGGGAGCAAAACAGTGGCAAGATACCCTAAAAAACTATTAGACCAGCTGCATTAAGGTCTCAGTCAGTTATGGCTAGGAGAAAAAACAGCAACAGAAATGAAGAGGCAACAGTGGTCCATATGGTTAAATTCGATAGATTGCATTTACCGATAGGTAATGCTATGATGTAGGATATTCTCAACCTGGTAGAGTAGACACTAGTAAGGAGCTAAAAACCATGCAAGAACTGTAAAACAAGTTAAAAACACATAACATCCAGCTCATGAAGTACTTTCACTGTTCGGGACAGGATTACAAAGCCTCACTATCAGCATAGCAGACCCATACATTATTGGGTTAAAAACTTTGCAAGAACTGTAAATCAAGTTAAAAACATATAATATCCAGCTCGTGAAGTACTTTCACTGTTCAGGACAGGATTACCAGCCTTACTATCAGCAGAGCAAACCAGTGGATTACAGCTTGAACATTACACTGACCAAATAAACTATTGCAAATAAAAAGACTATACCAGTTTACTGACAGTAGTTAAAAATGAAATGTACAGCAGCAGACAGAGCAAAATAACATGACTTATGGGCTTTTACAACTCGTAGCCGTTAAGTGGTGAGCACACAAAGAAAGGAACATTGCTAGATTCAGAAGTGGCTGGGGTGGACCTTAGTGTAATTTAAAAATGGAGCTCAGAGAAGAAAGCCCATTAAATAACCTCGGGCATGGGGGACGGGTGGGAGTAGTATTCTAGCAAGTTTCACAAGTAGGTACTCAGAGAGCAGTCCAATGATAAGAAGCAGGAAGTAGTGGAGGGTGAAACCCATGAAACCCAGTCAGTACTATGGCCAGATTCAGAAGAGAAAAAAACTATCAGTTACAACATTTCATGCAATTGTAAGTATGATCACCAAAGTTAACAGATAAGTTATAATCTTTTGTGTAAAACTCAATTTCTGGGGAAGAATAATGATTACTACTTATTTTCATTTATTTGGAACTTAGTCTAGAGAAGTGGGATACAGGGGGGGTTGTGCTGAATCTTAGGGAGTTTGCTAGTGTGCCCGCTACTTAATTTAATAGGATTTCTTTTGTTTGGCTTATTTCACAGGGTCGGGCAGGATGCAGCACTGTTGTCCTTTATGGCACAGGAGTAGCTAACCACAGCAGGATTTGTCTTTCATTAGTAGAGTAGATTCCTTTTTTTGTTGATTCCTTTGTTTGGCTTATTTTACAGGGTCAGGTAGGGTGCAGCACTGTAGTCCTTTATGGGAGATGAGTAGCTACCCACAGGAGTATTGTCTTTAGACAGTAGAGTAGACTCCTTTTTTTGTTGTTTCTTTTGTTTGGCTTGTTTCATGGATTAAGAACATTTATCTGTACTTCCACCCATATGAAATCATTGGAAATTATTATATTTTAATACACATATAATGTGACCAGTACACTTTAAATCTCCCCAGCAGCCTAAAATCACAAAATTGTTTTGCTTATGTCTAGTCTTTATTTTGTCACAGTATAAACTCCAAATACATTTCATTCAAAAAAAGTACTCTTATTTTAATAATGCTAGCATAAGCAGCAGTCCGTAATGAGACTACTCCTATCTCAGATTTAAAATACCTCTGTATACTATAATAGCTACTTTATAATATATGTAGTTTCCTTTAGAACATTGGTTATAATCATTTTACTAAGAACAAAACCTTTTTTATTACTTACATTTGCATCATTCCCTTCATTGTCTCTTCTGAACTTTAATGACAAAGTGGTAATTATGCTTTAGAGTCCTCTCATCAATTCATCACAGTTAACAAAACTATAATCCTTTTCAGTCACGTCTTCTTGCAGAGATACAGGTCTCATATCCAAATTACATCCTGTAGAAATGAATCTTTACAATTCTTCCACATATTTTCTACTTTAACATTATTGCGGGTCTTCTTCTTTATCATCTTGGCCACACAATAGCAATGTCTGGTTCAAATCCAAGGTAGTCCTGAATTTTTAGTTAGATCCAGGGTTTTTTCTGTTACTCAATAATTTTCCTTTGGAACAATTGAAATATTTCACTGGTAAGCTCTCTCTATGGGCTTTACTATTAAAAAAAGAATAAGAAGTAGAGTTCATTTCAGCTTGCTGGTTTATTCTTTGCTAAATAAACTTTTTCTGTATTTCCTTCTTAGTTTTTCTGAATCCAAACATGGCTTTAATCCAATAGGAAGAATATTCCACAAAACAACTGGATATAGAAACTTGAATTTAACACCTGCCTCTTGGCATTTCCTGACCCCAGTGATGTGTGCTTTTCTTCTATCTTGTGTACAATGAATAATTATTTTTCCACAAACAGTGTGGAGTTCCTAATTTTTTATACTTTCCCTTCTTCCACAATTTTGTCAGAAGCAGTTCTTACTACTGGCATGGCTGCATCTGTATTAATTTATGTCTTAACTGCTTTCTCTTGGTGTTCTGTTGCTTATCTGTACATTAATAAAATTAATGTAATGTATTCCTTCCAGTTTCTCTGGTATAGCAGAAAATCACAGGTGGTCTCTGTATGCTGTGTCTTTACTATTTTTGAAACGCTTCCTGATAAGCTCATATTAGTGACTCTTTCCTCCACTTCAACTTCTTTTTTTCTGCAGTTTGATCAGCTCATCTGAATAGCTACTCAAAGCTTTTTTCTATTTTTTTCCAGCCTTTTGCCATTTGAAGTTATATATTCCTCCAGTGCCTCACTTATTTGAACACATCTGAATGCATTTGATTCTGTGAGTTTCCTCCAAATTACTGGAAACCATCTCCTATACCAAAGCTGAAGCCCAAAATGCTTTTTTGTTGAACAGTTGGAAGGCACTGTTCCATCACAGTTTTTTCTTCTCCTTTGCCAGTTGATTTTCTCTTACTTTCTCCTGATTTCTTCTTTGCTGACATACAAGTAGTGTTGTGATGAACCAGTAACAGAATTTTACCCACATCAATAGCTTTAATTTTTTTATTTATTTTTGTTTAAATCTTGAGTAGTTTTTAAGTGAACAGCATAAGTGTTATTTTTTTTTACACTGAAGACTTACTTTGACTCTTTTAGTCAGGTTTCAGTTGAAGCAAAGAAATGCTGGGTAGTGGTATTTAAGTACATTTATTGTTGTGGCTGTGCAAATAATTGTTGAGTCATTAGCATATCAAATGAAATGAGAACAGAGTTTACTGAATGTAGATCACTGAAAATATATTGAAAAGAAGTGGACCAAGGCTGGATCACTGGGATAATCCAAATGAAACAGAGAGAAATGTGGATGAATCCTGCATCCATTTAACACTTTCCCCGGGATTCATGAAGCTCGGCGCAAGGCCGGCGTAAGGCCTGCGCCGGCGGTGCATGGAATATCCGGCGCAGTAGCGCCATATACATATTAATGAGAGTGCACCGGAATCACAGACACGTGCGTAGTGTACGTGAGCGAGCCCAGGTAGGATGCGTCTGGAGGCGTGTCTAAGCCGGCATGAGGTGAGCAACCTAATGTGCTGACAGCCACGGTCCGCCCACAATAGTAATGGCAGCAGCCAGGTCCTGTGCAGAATGAAACGCACGTACAGTATGCAACATAGTCCCGTCCCAAATTAACGGAGAAGCAAATAGAAGCCACGAAGGCATAAGTGTACCCGTCCAAGGAGCAAAGGATACGCATAAGACCGCGTTCGTCCCGCAATGCACTGTCAGTGTTTACACTCAGAGAAGGTGTACAGCCGCATGTCAGCGCCGCACCGACATAGGATCAGCGACCAAGGTCACCACCTGTCCCACTTTGGTTGGGGCAGTCTCTCCATGGACAGTTGTGTCCCGAAAAAAGTATTAGAAATGGCTGATGTGCTACGATTGTAGGACACAATGATATCCCGTATTTAATGTAATGGTAGCATGAATTGGTTATTTCTGTAACAGAAATACCTAAATGACACAATAAACAGAATAAGCAGGAAAGGGGAAAATTT